>NW_026525533.1:0-24575 GCF_943737925.1 Anopheles nili
TATATATATATATATATATATATATATATATATATATATATATATATATATATATATATATATATATATATGTAAGTATATCTATATATATCTATACACACACATATATATATATATATATATATATATATATATATATATATATATATATATATATATATATATATATATATATATATATATATATATATATATATATATATATATATATATATATATATATATATATATATATATATATATATATATATATATATATATATATATATATATATATAGATATACTTACATATATATATATATATATATATATATATATATATATATATATATATATATATATATATATATATATATATATATATATATATATATACATATATATATATATATATATATATATATATATATATATATATATATATATATATATATATATATATATCTATATATATTTATATTTATATATATATATATATATATATATATATATATATATATATATATATATATATATATATATATATATATATATATATATATATATATATATATATATATATATATATATATATATGTGTGTGTGTGTGTGTGTGTGTGTATTTATATATATATATATATATATATATATATATATATATATATATATATATATATATATATATATATATATATATATATATATATATATATATGTGTGTGTGTGTGTGGGTGTGTGTGTATTTATATATATATATATATATATATATATATATATATATATATATATATATATATATATATATATATATATATATTTTTAGCTACATATGTGGGTGCGTCGATTCAAGAGAGATGTGCAAAGAGCAGTGTATCATAATTTTTTAATTCATGTAAAATGTAAGGAAAACTGTTTATTAAAAACAATTTTAAATAGATACTGTATCCATTACTAATGTATCGTGCTTTGCCAAGCCATTCAGATCAAATTTAAACATTTTATAAATTCCACAAAACCTCAAACTGCTATATTGTATCGATACATTGTAACACTCTATTGTTCTTTGTCAAATTCAGGTTAATTGTCTACTTTGCAATCAATAGTGAATCCATAGCTTGTTGCAAATATAACAATGTAATATTCACAGCCAAATCATACGCATTACACATTCCGTTCATGGATAGGATTTCGTTAAGGCAAAAATTGAAAACAAAGCCTATTTAATTTGAGAGAAAGAAATTTTTCCGACACATTACGAACAGTACCCAATAAGTAGGAACACAAAGTTTTGTGAAAGAAGTTTTATATAGACCTCTCATTTTTACATTTACATACGGCCTTCAAAGGGACTTATCTACAATTATAGACAATATTTTTGAAAATATCAAATGCAATATTTCCATCAAGAACTAACACGACAAGGGTTGCACATAGAATCAAACATTATCGAGGGTATTTTCTATTCTTTTTTGTGTATTTATTGTTGTGTTAATAGAACATCTACGAGCAATAATGCGTTTCAACTTCCTACTCTTTGAGACCTCGCCCTGCCAGCCCGACTGAAGCGATTTCCACGCGAAGGCCGAAAAGATGGTGTCCAGCCTGAGCGAACAATTGAGGCAAGATGGCGCTTAATGATCGGCATGGTCAGCAATGACAATTTCCAGTCTGCTCCGTCTACTCCATGAAATGTGGTGTCATCGTTTTTCAGTACATCTGCATTTACCTGATAGTCAGGTGTGTTTGCATCTTCATGACTATACTTGCACAGGTTAGAATCGTCGGTGCTGTAAGTTGAATCGTCTGCGTTTGCCAAATAACCGTCATCAGTCTCATTCGTATAAGTGTCGATATGATACCAAGAAGAGTTTCGTTTTATATTATGATAATCATGATTCAAAACTCGTCTATGAGCTAACGAATCATAGTAAGTATTAAGATCACGTACCAAGTGATAATGATATAATGATACAACACATTTAGATTCTCTCTGAAATTTTCATAAGAATCTTGAAAACACTCTCTGGCACACCTCATGCAACTCCCTTAACCAAGACGTTAGTTATTGTACTATTTTGTATTTTAGCCAACCAATTTGTAGATTTTAATATGAAAAAAAAACCATACAAGAATAATTATGTGCTTATGCTTCAATTTTGACCTTTTGCAAAGTGTGCTAGAGGTGTTTGATAATCTGAAAAAAATTTTGATTGTACTTCGAATAGAAAATAATTACTCACCAAGAAAGCGCTTCTCTTCCAGATGATTGTCGGAATTGTAAAATGGATATGTTTGAACCATTGCATCCATAAGCTCCTCGTAATCTAACGGAGCCGTTTGATAGACGGGTTCCAAAACTTCCGGACTACTTTCTTCAATTTCATCATAATACATCGAACGCTTCTTGCGTCCATGTGCTTGCATATTTTTTAACGATTGAATGTTACGTTTTTCTGGAAAAGAACCACACACGAATTTTTTACATAATCCTGATGATGGGTATATATGTCTAATTGATTTTTAATAAACCAAAAACCATGTAACAACTTATTAAAAACGACGCAACAAAAATTGATATCGTAAATCGAATGTGCATTCACTTAATGCTTAAACAGAGTTAGATACAATGCATTCGCATGGTACAAAAATACCTTTAAAATATAGAAAATGAGAGGGTATGAAATAAAAAAACATAAACAACCTCATACCAATCTTTTTTTTTAATTTTTGTTTAGTTTTTTGGAAACCAGTCGAAGCAAAAATTGTTGTCAATAATCATTCATCTGCTTCATAAACACTTTTCGACCTGTTCTGTTGTAAATTGTTGCATAGTTATGGCAAAAACTATTTAAGATCGGGGATTGTTCCAGGCTGCCCCACTGTATCTGTCACTTAAGCGAAGACGCTAGGGGGCGCTGTTAAGGACTCTGCTTCGGTGAGAGCGGGCCCGAGGAGACTGGCCGAGAGAGGTCGTTAGCAGCGGGGCAAAGGCCGAAAAAGGAACAGGACGACGAGCAGCCTGTGAGATGGGCGGGCCTTTTAAAATCAGCACTTGGAGGAGTAAGAGGATGTTTTAGCTATCAAATAAAAATAAATATTGCACAAGACATGCTAATACCCGAGTCTGGATTTTAATTTTGGTAACAACAGTACCCTCCGTAAAATGTATTTGATGTTATAGCAGGGCCGCAGGTGTTATCACCTTTATTATGATTTATTCTCATTTATTCTCATTCTCATTTATTTCTAATACGAGCACCTCTGCCGGCAGCTGAATACTTTCGAATGCATGGCAAACCCAGAAAAAAACAAAGGGCTTTCAAAGATATCCATCTAATAAACTTGGCCGTAATTTGAGTTAGCTTATTGCGAACGGAAAAGAAGCTATTACCACATAATAAAAACTGGAACTGTTGCTCCCTATTTTGACTTTTGCCAACTTTTTCATCATTTCTTTCCTGGTTCAAACGTCAACAAAACAAAGAATAAAAAATGTTAAAATTACATCATAGGTATAAGATAATGTCATAGAACTGAAGTAGAACCAAAGATAACGTACGAATGAAATTTACTTCGAGAGTTAGACATGTTATAAAGTTTTAGCAGGTTAAGGTTTCCCTCAAAACAGCCATGAAAATTGGAGTTCATTTACAAATTATGTTTAGCAGTATCAAAATGGTAGCAGTATCATACTTCACATACTAACCATTATCACTTGTAGAACTGCTGCCCTCGGAAAGTTTATTGCTCTGCCTCGGCAAACTCCAGTCGCGAACCAACGTTTGAATGTTCCGTTTATCCACATTTCCATATCCAGTAAGTGCATTGTCACGGGCGAGTGACTGTATATTTCGTTTGGGCGCAATCGATGGAAGCATACCAGTTCGAAGTAAAGATTGAATGTTTCGTTTGCCAGGCAACTCATATTTTCTGGCCAAAGATGCTATATTACGTTTACTGTTGAGCATGTACCCTGACTTAAAAGCGGAAGCAATGTTACGCTTATCTTCGCTCCACTCGTCATCCGGAGTAGTGTCTTCTGATTCTGGATCGCGAGACGGTAGCTGACCATTCTTAGCGAGAGTTGCCAAACTTCGTTTGAGGTATTCCGGTTGGTTTTTCAGTAATCCAGCCCGTGGCAGTGCACCTACGTTTCTTTTCTCAAATGCACCACCATCTCGCACCAAAGAATGATAGGAACGCTTGTCCTCGAATGGGCTTCCTGAATACTCGGAACCATCATCTACATTTTGATAATTTTCCGATGGATCGTGTTCCAAAATATGACGTAGCTGATTGCGCAGAGCTGTTGCGTGCATTTTATATGTTTCATCAGGATAAGTCAAATCTCGTAACAATGACTCTAACTCGCATGGTTTTAGACGTCTACCTTCAAAATGTTGAGCATTTGCCTATAGTAGATAGAAGACAAACAAAAATACATCTTGTTTAGTTTAGTTTTAAATTCGCGCAAAATTGATTAACTTCATGCAAACGTAACATATTTACTCAAACAACCCGATGTGATGTATTATTCCCGTAAATTGAAAAACAAAACCTTTACATAAGTGCAGCTTTTTCAAAATGAAACAAAAAGGTTTGATAAGATTTATATCCGGAATTGGTAAGAATGAATGCATGTTCTTCTCGGAAAATTTTGATTTGTATAAGAAGGAAAATGCACCTGATAATCACTTACCAAATTTAAGACTACCATGAAAAATGAATACAGTAATACTACATCCAAGGCTATTAAAATTATCAAATGTAGAAAATTGGAATGCCCATACCTATTTGCAGCAATCATTCCATAGTTTTGGAGCAGACTATAACCTAGTGGCTTATCTTACTATTTTTCAGTTCAAGAATGAAACCATTTCGGTAGCAAAGCGGGAATCTCATGTGGGCTTCTTTTCGAACCACCGTTTTTTAAAATACAAATCACATCCAAGTACATAGTGAGTAGTGAGAACATACGATAATCATTCAAAAATATAACTGACGTTCGATTTTGCCTAATTTTAGCTCAATCAATTCCTTTATCTTTAAAATATTGGTGACGTTAAAACCTCTTCGGTAATATTCGCTTAAAAATATAAATAACAATAAGTTCTAGTTCAATATTGTAAAGATGTTTTAAGGAACGCCTGCAAAGGATTACTATTGAAGTAAAGAAAACAAAAGTTGGAAGAGAAATGGTTTGTAAAATTGCGGACAGGATAACCCGTTGAGATTTGTATGGTTGTAAAAAGAGTGTGATGGTTAGAAATGTGACGAAGTTGAAGCATGGTGAGGTAAAAGAGAGTAAAATACAAATGCAAAATTAATTTTAAAAAAAGAAAAATAATGAAAAGTAACGACACAAAAACTATTAGCTCTGCTAATGAGTTAGGATCCGACGCCTCTTGAAGACTACATAGACTCTCCTTCGCAACTCCTATTCCGTCACGTCCTCAACGTGCAGGGTGGTAACATTTATCATCGTATATCTAAGCTTGGGTAAACGAACTCAACGATGACCGACCACAGCAACGTCCCTGGTCAATGACAATAGGCTTATGCAAAGTACGCACTCTGCACAGAGCCGGAGCCTTGAAGCAACTAGATGACGCCCTAGCCACACTGAACATGGACCTTGAAGCACTACAAGAAATACGACGGCTAGGGAATGGTGTACTAAGTAGACGTGGTGAAAAACGGTACCATGTATACCACAGCTGCCACGACCGCCACCATATGCTCGGAACGGGTTTCGCCGAAGGTCCGCGGTGGAAATCCGATAACATCAATTTCAAGGCCATAAACGATAGGCTGTGCATCCTGCGCATGCGAGGCAAATTCTTCAACATAAGCCTTATAAACGTTCACGACCCTACTGAAGACAAGAAGAAAGAAAAAAAAGACCTTTTTAAAGGCCGGCTTTTTAAATCATCTTGGGGGACTTCAATGCAAAAGTCAGTAGCGAGCCAATGCATCGCCAATACACAGTATACATGAGTACAGTAATGATAATGGTAATAGATTGGTCCAACTTGCAGCAGCAAGCAAAAGGGTTGTGGGAGGAACCAAGTTTACGCGTCGGAACATACACAAAGTTACTTGGATATCCCCAGATGGAACCACTTCCAACCAGATCGACTACGTGTTGATAAGCCGCAGAAGACAGCCGAGCCTGTTAAACGTCAGAGCATAAAGAGGAGCCAACATCGATTCAAGAGCCAACGAGTGCAGCAACTCCAAAGAATCAGAGTGCGATACGGTCCATGGAACAAGTTTTACCAAGATATAGCAGGTCACGGAAAAACCTTTATACCTAAGGTGACCTGTTGTCGAAATAAGGATGGAATTCTGGTCAGCTACCAGCCAGAGGTTCTCTGGCGATTGGCTCAGTATTTTCATGAATACCCAAATGATCAGTTCAACGAACAGCTAGAGGCTCCACTAGTGGATGACATCATGCTACTGCCACCTAGCATGGACGAAACCCGAAAAGCAATCCGTCGGTTGAAGAACGATAAAGCACCCGGCACCGACGGAATATCAGCCGAACTGATCAAAAACAGAGGTGCAGCACTTGAACGCGACATTCATCAAATCATTACTGAGGAGTGGGATAGCAAATCGATGCCTTGTGATTGGAATCTTGAATACCGATTGGATTGTGATTGGAATCTGTGTTGAATACCGCCTATAAGATCTTCTCCTTAATCTTGCAGAGAGACTTGTCCCATTCGTAGAAGAAATAGTTAGAAACTATCAGAGAGGATTCTGAAAAGGAAAATCAACCGCTGACCAGATCTTCACCAGATCTGGTATACCTTGGAAAAGATGGCTGAGCAGCAGCTCCAATCTTTCCATCTCTTCATAGATTTCAAAACCGCATACGACAGCATAACAAGAGTAAAACTACACGACACAATAAGCTCTTTTGGAATCCTGGCCTAGCTTACCAGGCTTGTTAAAATGACCATGACCAACGTCACATGCCAGGTGATAGTGGATGGAAAACTCTCAAGGCCCTTGGCTACCACCAAGGGTCTTCCTGTCTCCTTTTCAACCTAGCGCTTGAGAGAGCCATTCGAGACTCAGGAGTGGAAACTTTGGGGACCATCTTCTGCAAGTCAATGCAGAACCTGGCATACGCTGATGACATAGACATCATTGGTTTACGGCTCTCCTATGTAGCAGAAACTTACAAACGGATTGAGCAGGCGGCTGAGAACCTCGGGATGGAGATTAACGAGGCAAACACCAAAATGATGGTGGCACCGTCAGGGGCCTTACTAACAAATACTAATGCGAGTCCACGCAGGGGTGATGTAGAGATAGGTGAGCGAATCTTTGAAATCGTTCAAAACTTTACCTTTATTGAGTCAAAAGTCAGCACCAACAAAAGCATTGAAGTTGAATTACGCGCAAGAGTGCAGGCAGCCAACCGGTCACATTACAGCCTGAGGAAACTTCTGCACTCAAAATATTTGTCGCGACGGCTGAAGCTGGAACTATATAAAACATTGGTAGTTCCAGACATACGCCGATATATAAAACAACACATTCACATACGCCTCTGAGACATGGACCTTGTCCAAAGCTGACGAAACCCTTTTGGCTTCGTTCGAGAGGAAAATGCTCAGGAGGGTTTTTGACACCGAATGCGTGGAAGGACAATGGAGAAGCCGATACAATGACGAGTTCGAACCTGATTGGCCTGAAAACTCAAAATTTGCCTTCTATCAACAGATTTATTAGCCTGCTTAAGACAAATAGGCTCTCCTTGTGTAGCTACATGCATGCGATTACCCCATGCAGTAACATGCCTCATTGTATTTCTATGCTTGGGTACATTTAAGAGTGCAGCACTAGAACAATAAATCCATCAAATTTCAACTGAGGCATGGGATAGAGAATCGGTTGGAAACTTGCCATCAACAGTACAGCGACTACATTAATATTACGAAGCTTAATATCACCAATACGCAATTCTTCTAAGCTGTTCAAGCATGACTAGTCTCTTTCGTATAATGTATAGTTGTAAACTATTTTAAAGGATTCAGAAACGGAAAATCATTTGCTGACTAAAATTTTACATGTGGGAAAAATTTTCAAATGCCTTGGACCTACTTCGAACCACAAACGCACTGTAGCTTGAACTTTATTGTTCATAACTCTACAGTATTATCTCACTACTGTTGTACCATTGAAGTACTGTTCTTCTTTATGCACTTCATTACCTTACATGCAATTATTCTAAATCGTAGAAAGTATTTTTTACTCTTTCTATTAAAATCAAAAGTACAATGCATGTTGTGATATTCACACTTACACTGACACTACTAATTTAGTCAGAGTCTTTACAGGAGAATTAAAGAAAATTTTACTTGAAATAATTGACCTTTTTGGAAAACATCCTGGTTCGTAGTGTTTTCCGAAATTATGTGCTTTTTAAATGGATTTACTATTGTATGTACGTATGCAGGACTGACTATCCAGCTACGTGAAAAATTTCATTAAGTCATGAAAGCCTTCGCTTAGCTTAGCAAGGCAGGCATTGGCCGTTCACTGGTTGTCGAACCAATTAAGAACAACAACAACAACTATTATATGTTCTTTCAACAACATGGCTTTTGCATGTTTCATTGGTCATATCATTGCACAATTTCGCATCATTAGTATAAATTTATTGCAAGTTTTTAACCCCTTTTGGTTGCTTTGCAGATCTAATATAGCTTTTTTTAATACTGATGGGTTCGATAGCCGAAAAGTTAGCGTGCGACACATTCACACGATAATATCGAGCTCGAATCTCGAATGAGCCTCTCTCGTATGCAGGACTGACTATCTACCTACGTAATCCATATCCAAGTCATATCCAAGTTTGCGATTAGGAACTCGTTATTCGTTTGGTGAAAAATATTGCTTCTGTTTAATCAAATTTTACTTTAAGTTTCTATAACTTACAGTACGAGACATAACTAGCTGAGCCTTCACTAAAATTTTTAATTATAGTACATTGATACTTTGATGCGGAACTAACTAAACACGAAGGAAAAACGTTTGATTAATTTTTGAATGACGCTTTCCAATGATTCATTGATACTCCGTCTTCCTCGAACGCAATGCCATCCCATGAGCTTTTAGTAAAGAGCAAACGGCTCGACCTGGACAGGCTCGAATTCGAAGCCGAAAATGCACGCATAGATCTCGAATTAGAGCAAATACGAAAAATTACCGCCAAAATGATCATTACCAGAGTGGGGGCTGGAAACTCCCCGACAGGCCGTGTAAAAAAACAACATTTCCATACAACAGACAAACTGAATCGCAGTAGCATCACTGACGGGACGCATCCGGGTCGTAATCCCCTGATCTCCCAGGTGGCTCAGTCCAACTTCCCGCTACTGTTCGACTGTACTTGGGCACCGCACCAGAAAGAAAGAAGCCAAGGAACGAAAAAATGCGGAGTGGCGACGCGCAGCTGATGTATCTCTTGAAAGAATGCACATAAGCCAACGTGTGAACACAAATAACACACCTGTCAGTGGTTGAATACCAAACGCATCCCTATTGATAAATTACTCTCGCATCACGAAGAGTACAGCAAAACAATAATTTGTTTACTTCAAGCATGCATTAAAATAGTAAAAAAATTTCAACAGTAAACATTGTGTTAAGAAAAGAATTTAGAAAACAATTGCAAAAACCATTTCAACTAAACTATTTTTCTCTCTATTCTGACTTCAAGTAATTCATGATGAAAATATAAATAAATAAAATATAACCCAAAATAAATACAAATTCTAATGCAACGCATTAACAAAGTACATTTTATAATAAATAATGCAAACCTTTGCTTAGAATTTGTATATTAAGCACAAAAATACCATAACAACCAAAAAATGAGAAAGTATAACACCGAAAATATAAATTACATCATTCCAACATTTTTTTAAGATTTGTTTTAGTTTAATGAGATATTGTTCAAAACGTCCAAACGTATCAAACAAAACGTTTAAAATTTTTAAAGTTTATAATCAAACCATAATTGTTGTTACTAGCATTTTCACCTATAGAGCTTAATCCAAAAGAAAGCAATTATGGAAAAAGTGTTCTCTGTGGCGCCCATATCAAATCATGTTTGATTTTGTTACAAAACGCTTTTCTACTTATATTAGTGAAAATTATTACATAAACATGGAAAAAAAACTGTTTATGGTCGGCTGCCGGCGATTTGTTCTGGCTGCCCCACTGTGCAACAGCGGCCGTGCTACCAAATGCAGATGCAAATCTACTCTGGAGCGATGTGTGTTCCTAGGTGTTCTTTTAACACTTTGACTGCAAATCTTATTTTCAAATAATATTCCGTCAGGCAACGGTGTGTAAGATGCGTGGATGTTTGCAATAGCTCATTTTCATTGAAATTAGTTTTTGATGCTTCTTTTATTCACTTCAGTGTAGGTAAAATAAAATTCGATTGTTTTTCAAGCCCTTGGGTTCTAAAATATTCTGAAACATTTGTTTTATTTTTGATTCTTACACCATTCCTACACCTAAACTCGACAATTGAATGTTCTGGGTGACCCAAACAGATATTCATCATATACTCAAATATTCACTTCAAGGACGTTGAGCCAAAGTTAGTTTGTATTGCATAGTTTAGAATTGACCTTTTCGACCAAATGGCTACTAAAGTCAACGCCGAGCATCTTACTAAGATTACAAGAAACAAAGCGTTTGTTTTTTTTGTGCTAACTCAAAAGTATTTGTTATTTTTTGCAAATCATTGTGGAGTATAAATGTGGAAATAGTTTTGATTTCACCACGGCAATAATATTATGATAACATAAGTCATATGTACGACTTGATTAGTTGAATAGGCGTTTGACGAAAGAATAGACGGGAATTCCTTTCTCCAAATTTCACAGGATTAGTAATAAATTTGAGAGTGTAAGGAATAAATAATAAGATCTTTTTTTTAATTGGCGAGAAAAAAATAGGAGTAAACAGATTAAAATAAATGGGTTGAACGAACACGGTGAGAGTATATGAAACAATTATGCATATAAATCGACGAAAGATGAGTAGAATAGATAAAAAAAATTGTTCTACTATTACGATAAATCAAATCTTTCAAATGTCTGAAAAATGTCATTTCTATTGAAGTTCATGAGTTCATTAAAAATATTACAATGTTTATTTACTCGATCAATTCACGTTGTACGTCAAAAGTGTTAATTCTTTCAATTCATAATTTTCCCTTAAAAATTTAATCGACATATACTAAGTTTAGAACAAATATTTAACGTCAGAAAAATACTTGATCGTGATAAGAATGGTGTCCGTCAAAGGCGATAGTGCATTCCTTAATTTACAGACCAGCCCTTGTGCTACGAAAAGTCTAGTAATCTATGTAATGCTGAGAAAATAAGTAACGGTAGTCATTCGAAGATCATTTCAACTTGTTAAGCAATAAATATAAAACGTCCAAAATAAACACGAAACGATTGCTAAGAAAATATGAAATGATTTGCTCTTATGTAAGGATTTTTTGCTTTGTGATGATACACATCTTTAAAATATCAAAGATAAAAGTATTTGATTGCCTTCTTATTCGAATCATATATTTTTTTCTTGATAACTGCAGAATTCAAGGCAATCGCACTCAAATTTTGTCATATAACATTTCAACACTGTCATTTTAATAGCCCATAAAAAGCATTATCGTTCAAACTGATTACATTTATTCATTAACTAGCTTAAGTTCACTAGCAGAGAACAACACATGTATGTGGTTCTCTTCCAACCCGTCTCAATCGTTTTGATTCTCGATTGATGTTCAAATAAAAACAGCGTTTTTCATCCCTCAACATCACCAAGTTGTTCTATTACAAACCGAAAATAATCAACAAAAGCGCAAAAAATACTTCTGTGATATTGTAGGTTTGTCACAATAGACTACCAGTCTATTGAACTAGATATCAGTAATAAATGATTTTATGTTAAACTGCAAACAATTCCAAAAACTTACTTTACCATAAGCCACAATTTTCTTTATAGACAAACCAATCCTATCCAATGAAAGCTACATTTCATTTCCTATAATTCATTTGAACCAATAATATTAGCTATGTGTGATTTAGAATCGTGTGGTTTTTTTATATTAAAATGTAAATGTACTATAAACATATCTATTCTGGCATTATCAACAGGTCACCATGGGCAAGAAGTAATACTTACATTGTGATGGATCACAAAAATCACCATTAAAATACTGACAATCAGCTTTGGTGTTAAAATACTCTCGTAACACACCATTATGTTGCAATGAAAAAAATCACTCGAAGTAAAAACTGCACCTGTTATTGTGTTTCAATTTACAGCTAAATCACTAGTTCACAACCAATATAGAATTCATTTGTATCTGTACCGCAAAACTGAAAACTTGGATTTACAAAATAATGTAGTATATTACATTATTTAGAAAACATCAGAAATATATAATCTTGACACCTTGAAGCTTCTTGTGAGTTGCTTTTTTCAACTTTTCTTAATATAATGAGCTGCACACTTTATACAAATATATCCTAAATATTAGCGATATTTGGACATAACATGATTTTTATTGATCACAATACTTAGGAGGCACATATTTAAAATATAAACTAGCCCCGAACCACAAATGCAAACACGTAAACATGTGCTTTTCAACACATATAGTACAAAGCATAAACCATATTCCCGCTAAGGTCACCGAAATCACCCACGGAGTCTAGAAGAATCAAGACACCAATACAAGCTTTCCTCTAATCCCCTCAACACAAATTGAATCAGTAGAACTAAAATCATTTGGTGTACGTGCACAAAAGAATTACGTTTCCAATAGTAACACAGCAGCAGACGCCTACGAAAAAGTATCAAACTGAATCAGCCGTCATGTGAAAATGAAGGTTTTTTACTTTTCATTTTACATAAATTATAATCCAATGAACATCAGAACATTTAGAATTTGCTCTTTCAAGCTATGCTGTACATCTTACGTTGCAAAAACACACAACGTAAAATTAATGTCAAGTTTCCTAATATGTATAATTTTTACTTTACAGAGTTACTTCAGGAAACATTTTCACGAGATACAACAACATCCTACACTTTCCCAAAACAATCCAGCATCCTCCATATGTAACTGTACAACTGTGTAATCTATTACTTTACGAAATATGCAATTTTTTCAGATAATGTATTTGTAAGCCACTTAGATCTTTTCAACAGCAACACTTTTTTCCGCCGCCAATAGGTTATTAGTCAGATGTGGTCATTATCACTATTCTTACATAGAAAAGGAACATGCGATACAAAACTCTACTGCAAACAACTATAGTTCACTTAGCAAACCCCTCTTCTTCGCAAATAGTTTCGCCTTACTAAGATGCGATTCAGTATTCCTTTTTATATGTACTCTGTCTTGTTTCATTCCTGGAGGTGGATGAATGAAAGTGCTCCGAGTGTATGAGCATGCGTATTGTAGTCCAAACCCGGTTTCTGAGAGCATTTTCCTTCAAAACAGAAAATTCTCTCACACGGACATGCAGTCCTTCGTTTGCATATAACATACATCATATTCAGAGAGGCTCTATGGTAAACGGTGGACGGTATAGCTTAAAAGCAACAGTATTTTTCGCATCGCTCAAGGGTTTGCCCATCCCTAGATAAATAACACTCATTAAAGCAAAACGAACTCCAACTATAACTTATAGTAAGACATAGCGCAGGATTAATGCTTTTCCAACTTAGCATTGAATAGCTATACTTGCTTATTAAAAAATAATCACCCTATTTTCCATGGCAATGTTCAAGGAAAGATGTTTAAAAGTATACCCGTATTTTGTTTGCAGAACAACTATGACTGTAATTTCTGTACAGAATCACATGCGACTTGGTGATTATGGGATGGATTACTGAGAAAACGAAAACATACGCATTAAACAATTTACTTGTATGTTGCGCTACTACGCTAAGGCATTTCAACGAATGTTCATTGAGCTGGAGGCCACTAATATGAAAAAAAGTAAAGCATGCATTTACAAAATAAATGAAATAAACTGTACCGGACAAACAACTTTTCTAGTCGCCACGTCATTGAAATGTTACCAATTTTTGCTGTTTATTCCCTGCAAAGAGTATAAGTCGTAAAAGTTTGTTCAACAAAACATGGCAACTAGAAAAAATATAATTACATGGTAAAAGCGCGAATAATTTTTAATTACTTTATGTGGATCAAAATCATTCAATTATTCTCGGTGTCAATATCATGATCCAATCCAAAACGCATATAAAGCAACGTTCCATTGCTCGAATGTACACATTTTAAATTACTTTACGAACAACAGTATCAACTATGAAAACTTCAATTGCACTAATAAGTCTGACTATGGGGATCATGCTGGTAAGTTTAACCTTGCTACACGCCGGAACATAGGAACATAATGATTGATGATGTAACATGAATTTCTCTAAAATAATATCATAAATGGATCTGGCCTATTTTCTACTATTCCTCGCACGTAAATATGTCTTATATTAATTACACTCATCAGGTTACAGCGAATCATCCAGTGCACAAAACTCAAAAGCGGGCCGTTAGCGGTAATCCAAATGCAGCGGTGGAGAAAATTATGGAAAAAGGAATGGTCTTTGCTAGTGAGATAGTCAATAAGTTGAAGGATAATGAAGGTATTTTGCACATTTAATCATAGTTTTCTAAACTTTTCTGTTATACAAAATCGATTATACCAAATATTTCAATATCAGGTGCCAGGTATATATATATATATATATATATATATATATATATATATATATATATATATATATATATAATTCTCAAAGCTCTAAGTATTTTTCTATTTCATATGTTAACAGGGGCTAAAAAGCTGATCGGAAAAGTACTCGAAACAATAAAAGGCCAGCGTGGAAAACGTTCACTTCAAATTGCTGGAGCACTTACGAATTATAATTTCACTCAATATCAAAAACTGGAACTTCGAAAAATATTCACGAGCATTTCAAACGAGTACAATGATACGAGGTGTCCAATTGGACAAAACGAGCTAAACTGGATTGAGACAGTTACTATCGCTTTGCAACATGCGTTAGCTGAGATGAACAAAATTTTAAACGGGCAAAAGATACATTACACTATTGCGAAGCCAACACCCGCTCCTTAATAAATAACTGAGCGGTGACAATAAGAAAAAGAATACTATTACAATCATTCAATAAAAACCTTTCTATTTTTCACAGCGCATACATTTATGTACCAAATGATAATACAATAACTATTTAATGTCATTTATAAACTGCATATTATCATTTACTAGCGAGCACACTTTACAAATTATGCTTTAGCCAACTTCATGAAATTGGGCCAACCCTATTCAACCGATTTTATTCATGTCGATGTTGATGTAGGGAAGACAAAATTGTACTTGGATAACAACAAAAAAAACATTACTTCGTCCATTTCGTATTCTATACGAGCTTGGTCATTTATCTCTTCTGTTTATCCACTTCTAATAGCTAATGTTTAGCCCTGTCAGTTATCAGAGCAAAATTCTTCAAATTTACTGCCGTACCCTTCAACTATTGGCCAGTCAAATTAATGAAAAATCATTGAAATATGAATCATTTAAAATTGGATACTTGACAATATAAAATATATAACACTTGTCAATCGGAACATGTGCAGCAGCAAATCTGATTCATCATACGAGAATACCCATCATAGTCGGTACATATACGCATATTGTTATAGGGCAGAGCAAATCGAACCCAAAAAATTGCCCGGTATTCCTATTAATAATTTGAGTTTTACATCTATGTTCGACTTTGGAAAAAACATTGTTTTTTTTTATATATATATTTCCAAGCAAATTTTTCCACTGTAAAATGGAAATCGATTGGTTTGGGTTCCTTACGGGCGAATAAAGAGCAATAAAAGGATCCTAATTATGCACACTGGGAGATATACGATATTGAGCTGTAACTTTATCCATGACTAACAAGATGATTATAATTCATGATTTACTTTAAAATAATGACGTAAATCATTTCTTTCAACCGTGACCTGCTGTTTGCGATATGATTACATATGTTGGTGTTTTAATTTAACACAACTTTATTGAAAGTTCGTTGGAAAATTTATGAAAAATACGTCATGCAAAATAAATTATGCTATTATTATAAGCTAAGGTTCATTCAAAGCCATACCGTCATATAAAACGTACTATACTGAATCAGCCCATGACACCATTAAATTATTGAATTTAACATTAAAATGATTTTATTTATAAACATACGAAATATTTTCACAGGGTTCGCTATTCATAGAAAAAACAACTATTCCAACAGCAAACTTATTGTTTTTAAACGAGCGCACAGTACAAACACGTATAATATCATCACGATCATCAACAAAACTAAATGTACTGCAGAACAGCTGTCCAAATATCGGAGTGTGTAGCTATCACTCGAAAACATTATCAGCGTACTTTCGTCAGTGAAACTGAACGAATGAAAACAGTGCCACGCACTTATCGTGCCGCCTAGCGTGTAATGTGAGTTGGTTGAGTAACGTAGCCACGGCAAGTTCTCCGTTCATCAAGTTATCAACGTTGTCCTAGGATTTCGTAAAACATTTTTTCCGTATCAGTTTCAAATATTTTAAACTAGGAAAAAATGGTGGATGATAAGCTTGGGAAAGCTCGTAAGGCGCGCTTGCGCTCAACGATTCGTTATGTGTTAAAATTTCTCTACTCACTTCGATATTTGTTGATAATTATAATTACGGTAGGCCTTGTATTACTGTTTCGTCAGCGCCACTCACATTTGGACGTATATTTTACACACCATATCAATTCAAGAAGTAACAAGTTTTTAGAAAAAATCGATTACCATAATTATGAACAAATACAAAAAGATATGAAACGAGTTGGCATTGGTGAACAAGGTAAACCGGCAACCTTAAGTCCGGATGAAAGTGGCAGTGAACGTCAAAAAGAGCTTTATTTTCAAAACGGTTTTAATGCACTACTTAGTGATAAAATCAGCGTGAATCGCTCAATAGCAGACCTGAGGCATCCGAGGTAAGTTTGATAATTTAATTATGATTGTGATTTTATTATTTGTTACAATTACACTGTTGTACAACTTGCAAAGGTCTCAATAATCATAACAAATTGCTTACGTTACCACTAAAACTTGTATTATCCCATATGCTTCGTGCAGCAGTATTTTATAGCATAAACAAAAATGAACATTTTCTCTCATGGATACAACATAAACAATTCACACTCAGTTTATAATGTTCCTATCAGAAAACGGTGAACTAACCTATGTATTTTCAATATATTTTTTTAAATTTAGTTTAATTTAGCTCAAATTATATATCATGCAGTAAGTATTTTTTTTTTCTGCTCAGGATATTGTTATGTGAGGTTAATAAAGAAAGGTGCTTAGTAAAGGTGCTTAAAATTTGCAGTACAAATATCTAAGCTCAAAGTGCATGTCATCATCATGCTTAAAATATAACATGTTGAAATCTAAATTTTCAACTTACTTTACAATTTAGGCTGCCATGTAAAGTTTTGTAAATACATCTGCGCATTTGTTTACTTTGTCAAATTCGTTTGGCTTCGCTTGGTTTTTCCTAAAATAGTCTAATTTCAAACATGTGTAAAATAATTTTCTTGTGATATTTGATTAGATTTCCTGAAAACCAAACGTTATGACATAACACAAATAACTCCTTTGCATAAAGCATTTCCAAATGTTGAGGTTGTATTTTATTACGTACTTTTCATCATTGTTTATTTCATTAGTGTTCTATTTTATTTTATGCAACAATCTACAGATTGTCATCATACGTAAGTGTTATTAGCAAATGTTTTGTTTAACAGTAATAAATATTTCATTTTTTGTTTATTTTTAGCTGTAAGCTAAAGTCATATCAGTTTCTCCTTCCATCAGCAAGTGTTATAGTCCCATTCTACGAAGAACACTGGAGTACATTATTGAGAACAATCTATAGCGTTCTCAACAGATCACCTACCCGTCTGCTAAAGGAAATAATAATTGTTGACGATGGAAGTACAAAACAGTTTTTGCAAGATAAACTTCAAGAGTTTATTACACAGAATCTTGCTAAGGTGAAATTGATTAGACAACACCAGCGGACAGGCCTGATAAAGGCTAGACTTGCAGGAGCCAAAGCAGCGTCGGGCGAAGTACTTATTTTTCTCGATTCGCACACGGAAGCTGGCTACAATTGGTTGCCTCCTTTGCTGGAGCCAATAGTTACAAATCCTAAAACATGCGTCTGCCCGTTAATAGATGTTATTGGCGATCAAACATTTGATATTCATCCCCAGGACGAAGGCGGACGCGGTCTTTTTGACTGGAAATTTAATTATAAACGCATCGTAATCCCTAACAAACAAAAGATATCACCGACAGAACCATTTGCCAGCCCTGTTATGGCAGGTGGTCTTTTTGCTATTAACGCCAAATTTTTTTGGGATCTCGGAGGCTACGATGAAGAACTTGACATTTGGGGTGGAGAACAGTATGAACTCAGTTTCAAAATATGGCAATGCGGCGGACGAATGCTGGATGCACCATGTTCTCGATTCGGTCATATATATCGATCATACAGTCCGTTTCCAAACTCACGGAAATATGACTTTGTTACGAGAAATTACAAACGGGTTGCGGAAATCTGGATGGATGAATACAAACATTATATATACAATCGTGATCCTGAACGTTACGCAAAAGTTTCTACAGGTGACATGAGCAAAATGAAAGCAATTCGAAAGAAGCTACAATGTAAGCCATTCAAATGGTTTTTGGAAAACGTTGCACCAGAAATCCTTGAATTGTATCCTCCTGAGGAACCCACACCGTACGCATTTGGTTCCATCCAAAGTGTTGCTGATTTAACCCATTGCTTAGATAGTATGCAAAGAGGAAGGGGAAAACCGATTGGAATCTATCCTTGCTCTAACAACCTTGCTGAACCATCCAATCGTAATCAATACTTTGTACATAGTTGGCATCGCGATATCCAGCTCAAACATAGTGATGAATGCTTGGACGTGCCCCAGAATGAGCCGCTTTCTCCAGTCACACTTTTCACTTGTCACTTTCATCAAGGAAACCAATTTTTTCAATACGATTACGTGAGTTTGTTAGAAACTAATTCTCATTTTTAACGTTCCAACCATAAATAAGTTTTCACTATACTTTTAGAAAACACAACAAATAATGCGAAGTAATGGTTGCATTGACAGTAATCTTGCAACTAAAACCGTTTTTATCAATCCTTGTAATACTACCAGCATCACCCAGCGATGGAAATTCGGTTCAGTTAATCTTAAGTTATTAAAGCAATGGAAAACATACGGAGCAAAACTTTTGCCGTAACTGACAAAGCAACTTGTTTAGTTATCATTTTCTTAAAATTTTAATCATTAAATGAATAAAATATACGCAATCTAACTCGAGTTTTACAACTACATCTAATGGCTAATCATATATTAACTGAGGCTTTGCGGTAATTGCTTCACCATATTTTAATTAAAAAATATCTTGTATATATTTATATTTTATCCTTTATAAACACTTTTCATATTTCAGGTGCCATCAAATCAAGTACTACAAAAATTTACCTCAAACCAGTATTATTGTTCCATTCTACGACGAGCATTGGACTACCATCTTGCGAACTGTTAACAGTATCGTACATCGTACACCAGCCCATTTACTCAAAGAAATTATTCTTGTTGACGATGGAAGCTTAAAACCGTTTCTCAAACAACCACTAGATGACTATTTTTCAAAAAACCTAAAACATTTGGTACGAATCATTCACCAACCCGAGCGAAATGGTCTCATCACAGCTCGCTTGACGGGAGCGAAAATAGCCAAAGGTGATGTATTACTGTTCTTAGATTCGCATATCGAAGCAGGTATTAACTGGCTGCCTCCATTGCTTGAACCCATCGCTCAGAACTATCGGACCTGTGTGTGTCCCTTTATTGATGTCATTAAAGATGACACATTTGAACTTAACCCACAAGATGAAGGTGCGCGAGGAATGTTTGATTGGAACATGTTATACAAGCGGCTACCTTTACGTCCTGAGGATCAGAAAGATCCAATTGAACCATTCCCTAGTCCTGTAATGGCAGGAGGTCTTTTTGCGATAAGTGCAAAGTTTTTCTGGGAGCTTGGAGGATACGATGAAAAACTTGAAATATGGGGAGCAGAACAATATGAGCTAAGCTTTAAAATTTGGATGTGCGGCGGCCGCCTGATTGATGTTCCTTGTTCTAGAGTTGGCCATATTTATCGCAGCTATGCACCATTTCCTAATGCAAGGTCATACGATTTCGTAGCCAAAAATCATAAACGCGTTGCAGAGGTATGGATGGACGAATACAAACACTACGTATATGATAAAAATCCTGCACGATATGCCATTGATACTGGAGATCTTTCTAAAATGAAGCAGCTCCGAAAAACCCTCAAATGCAAAACATTTCGGTGGTTCATGGAAGAAGTGGCTCCTGATTTGATGGACCGATACCCTCCGGTGGAGCCGGAAGATTTTGCCTCAGGAGCCATACAAACTTTAGCAAATACTGATTTGTGTTTAGAAGTTGATTATAGCTCTGGAAGAAAGCAAATTTGCCTATCAACTTGTGTAACTAATAAAACAAAACCAGAGCGTCCTGAACAACACTTTCGATTTACATGGCGACGTGATATCAAGACTGTACATACATCAGACTGTATAGACGTTCCCGAGTACTCCGTTGGTGCGCAATTAGTTCCTTATGAGTGTCATGGTTCTCAAGGCAACCAACTATTCCAATACAACATGGTAAGATATCAAATAACTAACAACTACTATTAATGTAATTAGCTAACTAATTATGTAATTAGCCATTTGTGCTTTAGCAGCGTACAGACTGCATGAGTTATGCTGCTTATCATGAAGAACTAAACAGATACCTCTATTTGTCATGCTTCAGGATACAAAGCAAATCATTGTTGGAAAATACAAGACATTATGTTTAGAAGCTGATCTACAGAACCGGAAGCTTTTGTTAAATCACTGTAACAATACTGCTAAAATTCAACACTGGCGCATCGGACAAATAAATATAGAACATTTAAGGAATTGGTCTAAACACGGAGCCAAATTTTATGAATAAAACTTTCCTAAAGATATTCAATACAATGTTGATCCTTATTTCCACCCGTAGTCTTTTTTTTATTTATGATACCAGTTTATACCCAATCAAACACCTTATACCATAATAGAATGTACAATAACCATGCAATAACAATAACTCATGTTGAAAACTCCAATAAACAAAACTAAAGCTTTGATTCAGTCAACCATTTGAAGTCTTGCTCTTTACGATCCGCTTGCGGGCTTATTGCGATATTTATAATATGCGGCCGATCCGTTGCGCATAGAGACTCCTTAACGGCAACCTTAAGTTCTGAAATAGAACGAACGAAATGGCCATTCATGCCAAACATGTTCATCATATTTTCATATCGTGTCTCATAAGTTAAAGCTGAAGCCGGTGTTCTGAAAATGAACGTATTATGAAATACAAAGAATTTAATTACTCAAAGAAGATATACATATATATATATATATATATATATATATATATATATATATATATATATATATATATATATATATATATATATATATATATATATATATTTATATACCTCATTTAACCTATATAACTTATATTTAAATATATAACTTACACGTGCGTTAAATCTCCAGCTGAGCGCATATCATCATAAGTTTCTTTATCAAATCCAGCATATATACCCCCATTATTCACTATTACAATTACGATCGGTAACTGGTATCGCACCATGGTTTCAATCTCCATCCCAGAGAAACCAAAAGCCGAATCTCCTTCAACGCAAATAACCTTCTTGCCTGGAAATTTGTCCCTGCAAAATAGGGCCGCAGCAATTGCGAATCCTGGACCTACTCCCATCGTACCGAATGTACCAGCATCTAGGCGATGGCGTCCCAGCTTATTGTGAAGAAGTGTTCGACCGATGTCCATTGTATTAGCTCCTTCGCTAACTATAATTGCATCTTTTGGAATGAGTTCTTGTAAGTGATGAAACACCGCGTAATAATTTAAAGGAATTTCAGTATTCAACGACATTGCATCAACAACTTTACGATTCTTTTCACACTTTGCCCTTAGGTCCTTCCACCATTCATTTTCAAACTGGAAACGGTATTGCTTTTTGGCAAGCGTCTCACTCAGTTGTTCGATGAAGGGCACTAAGTGCGACTGAACAGCGATACTGCTGAGCACACTATTATGTAATTCTTCAGAATTTATATCAACTTGAATAATTTTTGCATCCGAACTATATCGCGGAGGTCGGCCAAAATGTAATATCCAATTAAGGCGCGCACCCAGTAAAAGTATTACGTCAGCTTTTTGTAGTGCTAGTGTGCGAGCGGATGCAACGCATTGCGGATCTAGGTCTGGTACAACGCCTTTTCCCATTGGCGTTGGAAGAAATGGTAGGTTAGTTTGATGAATCAATTGACGAACTTGTATTTCCGATCTAGCATACGCGGCACCTTTTCCCACGATAACCAGCGGCCGTTTGGCTAAAGTTAGCATTTGTGCCGCTTTTTTCACATCTACGGGATCGGGATGCATCTTTGGAGGTTGTGGAGATGCGTATTGTAATGGTACAGCATCCTCTGTTATTTTTGCCGTTAATAGGTTTCCCGGAAAATCAAGATAAGCTGCGCCGGGTCTACCATAACATGCTAAACGAACGGCTTTTTCTACGTGCATAGGTATTAAGGCCACGCTTGGTGGTCTTGCCGCGTATTTACAATAAGGGCGACTCAATTCTACTTGAGGACACTCTTGGAATCCTCCGATGCCTTCGTGGTCCTGAGACGTTGACCCACCTATAACCAATAAAGGCCAACAATTGACTTGTGCATTGGCCATTCCACCAGTTACATGGAGAAGTCCCGGCCCCGAAACTACAAGACACACCCCTGGTTTTCCAGTTAAATATCCAATTGCCTAAAATAGAGTATAAAGAATGATTGAATGTCAAGATACTCAACCTTACTTCATTACCTGAGCCGCGTAGCATGCCGATTGCTCGTTACGCATTCCTACATATTTGAGCCCTTCAGCCTGCATGGCCATCGACAGTTCAACAACTGGTATACCAACAATACCAAATACATATTCAACGCCCTGATGGAGATAAGTATTAACAGGATGATTATGGCACTATTTGCTCTCAACCAACCATTACTCGTATGTCTGCTCTTATCATGACTTACGATGTACAGTTCACTTACTTATCGCAGTTCAACTTTGAACCCTGTTGCATGTTTGACCTACCTGTTCGCGCAAAGCTTTGGCTAAAACAGTATTTCCATCCACTTCCATGGCGTTGTAAAATGTACAACGATAGTTTATTGTAATTTAACCTCTTCAATTATCTGGCTCGCAAATTTTCCAACTCCTCACTTCAATTAAATTTTGTGTGACATAAACTAGTTTGAATACATTGTTTTCACTTCATGAAGAACTGCTTTGGTATTTCGCTCAAGATATATTTCAAGAGACTACACTACAAAAAATTCTGCACCTCTGTACAACTTGGAACCTAAAATAAATCTAACTGCGACAACGGCACATATTTAAAAAGAAGAACATTGATAATTCTTATCGGTAATTTTTTCACTTGCGTACTCCTTAAATGGCTGGAAGGAAAACAATTATCGCACAAAGCAAAGGTTAAATTATCTCACAAAGCTTCAAATACTTGATTAGATGTAATTTCAAGAACTGATTTGACTTCAATATTCTAAATAATTTATTGAAATTGAACTTTTATATTTAGCATTTAAACAAAAACAAGCACAGAGATGTTGAACATACAACAACAAAATAGTTAGATACCGCTCTCACAATATGCCAGATTTGCGTGAATGACAATACCCATAAACAAGACTACCTGACTTTCAAAATGAACAAGCCAACATTTGAACGGACATGCAGTCTATATAATTTTATTTATTTACGAAAAAAAATTTAATGACAGCTATTAATGCATGTCGTACTTTAAACAATACAATGTTTGTAGATGATGTAGAAATCAAAGGCAGTGGAAAGAAATAATAAAACTGTTCGCTAGATTTTTTTAGAAATTTCCTTTTTTAAGCTTGTCACATTTTTGTCTACGATAGGTTTTGTTCGACGCATCTAGAATCTTTTGGCCGTTTACCAAAAACCGCATCTAGTAGTGGTCTACAAAATAAAAGTTTCATTACAATGCGTGATGAAAAACATTGAAAATTGTCATAAGCTCCAATCTATATACAGACCGTGTCCCAATCATCAGACGCAGAGATAGTTGGTTTTGTACTAAAAACCCAACACACAATATCAAACCACTCTACCAATTAAAACACCCTGTAATATTAACGAAATATTTC
>NW_026525534.1:5000-24324 GCF_943737925.1 Anopheles nili
TTTTGTGAATTGGAATACGTAAAACTTATATGATGCGGGTTTTTAATTTTAACCTTGGATTTAATTTGTAATTGAGTATACCTTTAATTCTCTCTTTGAATGTTTTTGATTCTACATTTGATTATGTTTATTGTGTAATTATTATGAATCTTTTTTATGATCTTTTTTTAACATTAAATTAGTCAGGATGTAAAAATCCATGTCAATCATTTGTTCATATAAGTTCCAAGTTTGACAGCGGATACCTTTATTGCAGTACAATTATTTATTGTTTCACTCATCCAAGACTTCGGTATGAGATAAATCGTTTTATTTCGGGGTAAATAAGCTATTGACAAAACATGTTAAGCATGCAAGTCAGACTACTGAAGAAGTTTAGATAAATGATTTGCTACACCTTTCTTTGTATATAAGTACATACAAATACATCCATGATGGTGTATTTATTTACTTCTTACAAAATGTGCCGTCGGTCTGTTTAAAACTGCAACTTAAACCTACATGTAAATGGTTGAACGCAATAACTCAAATATTTCTGTTCAATGCTATTGGTATTATGTAATTTTAAAATAATTATGTAATCTATTTCTACTCAGTAGTTTAGAACAATCTTTTATGTATGCATAATAGTGTAATTTATTTAATTTGTGTATTAATCATATTATGATTCAACTTTTGTTAGGCATCATGGATCGTGCAGCTGTTAATAGTTATTGGTACAGGACATATGCTTACAATTGATCAAACAGATCAGCTGAACAGACAGTCATCATTTGTGAATACGACGGCATGAGTACAGAATATGTCAGAGAAGAAACAAAAGAAAAAAGCGACGAATCACGCCCCTGGGAGAGAGAAAATAGCGAGCAGGTATTGGTCAATCATAAAATTGGTCAAATGCGTAGTAAACAGCCCAAAGGAAGGCAGGCACCCAGACAAAAAGATCAACATCAACCGCCGTCGTTCATCGGGTCGGTCATAGGCTGTATGACCGGTACCAAAGTAAACCTCGTTTCCCGATATACCTCATTCTCCTCACGGTTCGAAACAAGCCTGATCAGGGAACAGATATGAAGACAGCCTGGTGTACTTGGGGCAAGGGTGGCGGGATTCGGTTGTGCGGTTCACTAGGAGGATGGTGCAGACTTTTGCTTTAGGTAACGCTCGGTTAATGAACTCACACGAATTTCTGTTCAGACTTTCTCCAGTCAGCTGGTCAGTATTCAAATTAGGACCTCAATATGATTAAATTTTTTTTATTATGCTGCGCGGCTTACTTGTGGATATTGTTTTTTTAAGTTTCATCTGTCACCGAGGGTCAGGACTATTTTTATATAATTATATAAAAATAACTATATAACTATTGTTATTTATTGTTATTATTATCATACTTATTGCTTTCAATTTATTATGAATAGCTTGATGCGCGATTTTATTTTCATAATGTGGTAATTTATACAAACCACATGTGTTTTTATATGTTGATTATCCAAACATTAAACTGTATTATTTGAGGAATTCAAACATGTCCCTAACTAAATGTGGTGGTTGAGAGTTTAGCTATTTTGAGTTAACTTTTTAGCATTTCAAACGCTCGTGTTTCTTAAAAAAAGAATAATATATAGAAATCAATTCGATTTGCACCTTCGAATACGTAAAAATTATATGATGCGAGTTTGCGTTACGATCGCAACTATGAATCGGAACTGTCAATTAGTTGTGCAGCAGTGCATACAATTTAGCTATTCACTTCAGTATAGTTCACCCATTATATGAATATTTCTATTACAAAGAAATAATATTGTAAGCAACATCGAAGGTGATTGTAAAAGCATTCAAAAGCTAAATCGTCACGCACATGTTCAGCATCAAACGCGACCTAAACGTGTATAGCAATTCAAACAATAATAACCACTACTACCACAATAGCTACGATTCAATCGACAGCAAAGATGGCAGCAATACTACGCTCAACAAGACGGCGGTGTTGGGACGGTCATTGAACTCTGATCTGCCCCCATCGGTGACCCATATTTGAAGCAAAAATCTAGAACACTAGGTGACAGCGCGAGAGGCTCACGACATGGTTATCTTTCTCTTTATTGTGCTATCTTCTTTCAAGTGGAAGGGGCGGATGGCTGAAGGGAATGTTGTGCGGAGTTTCTGGAATGGAATGTTTGGCGGGAAAATGGAAAGAGAAACATGTGGAATATGCATGGAAAGAGCATTATAGATCGGTTAACCCTTATGTCAACACGCGTACCTGGGGATATAATTTTCATTTAACTAAACGCATAGAGATGGTTTTAAAAATCGCGCATTTCGTTGTTTTTTTCAATATGAAAAACTAAAATCTTTTTACTATCATTGTATAGCGCTAGTTTTTTTGAATTTGCTTTGATAATTGTAGAAATTTCCTTAACATTATTGTATTGTGAACGTTTAATCTTGCAAGCGGCGATGCTAGTTTCGTGTTTTACATTACCTGCGTATGGAATATTGGTGGTTTAAACTTTTGCAGTCCAATAAACTGTGCTAACTTTCAGATACAGTTCACGATGGAGATTTTCGCAACTGACTACAGAATTGCTTTGAAGGCACTTAGATAGCTTCATTGAAGAGAAATAAAGTAGTATTACCAATAAAACCTTCAATTTGGGTCGACACTACTGAAATATCTAGATCTAGAACTAGATCGTCCATCACATGATGCCATCTCATCTCATCGGAAGTGTTTATGAAAGAGAATGTGTGTATTACTGTACAATCTTCAAGCTCTGACCACAAACCTTGAAACAAAAACTTAAGCAAAAAATCCGATTGCGCTCAGTACAGAAGAAGTTGTGATTACTTGAAACTGCTGAAATAATAGACTTAAACTTTACACGAAAACTAATCGCCTATCGAAGCGATCCATCTCGTCTTTGGTGGTTTTAATGGTTATGGATAGATGTAGAAAAAGTTACTATATTCATAGTTAATGCAGAAACTTTTCATAAAATGAATCACATAATAAACGACAAACCCAGCCAACAGAAGCTGTCAGTGGCTAAATTAAGTGCCAGCAAGACTTGCAACAGACCGTACGCAACGGTAGACTTAGAACTGCACTCTTGAATATAAAAAATTCTCCCACAAATTCTTAATTGCCTTACCTAATGTACTTCTCGAATATGAGCCATTTTTTGTGTCGTTGCTCAAAACTCTATTTCAAGCGAAGAATCGTAAAAATGCTTAAACGAAGTTTTTGAACGAAGTTAGAAGAAGACGAAGTTATTAAAAACAAATCGGCCGTTTAAAATGATCCCTGTGTTGATATTTAGGCATTTCACCATGGGATTGAAACCACTGTTAGAAATTTTGATTTGATCGTTTACTTACTTACTTCTACAACCGCTTTGCAGTCTTGGCCTGCTCCAAGGGCAATCGGAACCGCTCGCTGTCGAGCGCCGTCGACTGTCAATCATTAATCCCGGCCTTTTTGGTGGACGCATCCACGCCATCACTCTATCTCAGTTTGGGCCTACCAAGCCTCCTCTGTCCATGTGGGCAGCCTAAAAGGACTTTACGGGCTGGGTCGTCCGGTCCCATACTAATGACGTGGCCAGCCCACCGGAGCCTGGCGAGTCTGATTCGCTGCACGACAGTGAGGCTATCGTATAGTTCGTAGAGCTCGTCATTGTACCAGCTATTCCATTGTGCTTCCACACATACGGGGCCAAAACTCCTTCTGAGCATCTTCCTCTCGAACGCGACTAAGAGAATTTCGTTGGCTTTGGACAAAGTCCATGTCTCAGAGGCGTATGTGAGTACTGGAACTATCAATGTTTTATATAGTTCCAGCTTCAGCCGTCGCGACAGGTATTTTGAGTGAAAAAGTTTCCTCAGGGTACTAATACTAGTGTAATATGACCGGTTGGCTGCCAGCACCCTTGCGCGTAATTCAACTTCGTGAGATAGGTGAAGTTTTCTACGACTGCAAAGGTTCACTCACCTATCTGTACATCACCACTGCGTAGACTCTCATTAGTATTTGTTAGCAGGGCCGCTGATGGTGCCATCATCATTTTGGTTTTTGCTTCGTTTATCTCCAACCCGAGGTTCTCAGCCGCCTGCTCAATCCGTTTGCAAGTTTCTACTACACAGGAGAGCCGCAAACTTATGATGGATATGTCATCAGCGTATGCCAGGATCTGGATTGACTTTTAGAAGATGATCCCCGAGGTTTCCACTCCTGAGTCTCGGAAGGCCGTCTCTAGCACTAGGTTGAAAAGGAGACCGGCAAGCCCATCCCCTGGATTTGATCGTTTACATTTACAATTTTCTACAACTACAAGTTTTGATTGTTGCATCCATGTTATCATAGCTCATAAAACAATTGGTTGTCATCATTTCTAAATCATATCTAATGATATAAGAGCATTTTCTCGATCAATGACAATGACTGTTTACAAAAATTAACAGAGATTATATTGAGAAACACGAGTTTTTCATATTAGCATTACACTAAAAACAAGTTAAATATGCTCTTGATGTTATCATGCAGCATTCACCATTATAGGAAAGTAAACATTCAGCAGATTTCAGTAGTAACGAAAGAAAGATATTTAAATTCTTCCATAGCATATTTGGCTTCCTGGAAATAAAACAAATAACGATTAAAACGTATTTAGATTTAGTAAAAATAATTGGAATGATATGAGTTCAATGTTGCAATTTTACGATTACCTGCTTCACATCAGTATTCTCATCTAAGAGTAGAAATTCCAAGCAATCCTTGATTTCATTTGTCCATCTTTTCTGTAAAGCAAGACAGCTGAATCTAGCTAGAATACGAAGTAACATACAAGTTCGAAGCCTGTAGGGAAACAAATAACTGTTATAGTTTGTATGTTTGAGCAAATTGTAATTTTACCCACCGCAAGACAGCATTATTATGTTTAAGCAAAGCCATAAAGTTTACATTTTCATGAAATACTATCTGTTCGATAATTTCTGCATTCTCTGGTAATTCTCGTAAGGCACAATTCAGGAGGGCGAGTAACGAGCAAACGAGGCGAATGTATGCGTCATTGACATGAACAACGGAGATGAAATTAACAAATAGTTCTTTAACGCCTAAAATTTCGATGGCGTCGCAGAACTGGTTTAAAAATATATCGCCCATGTGAATGAGGTAGCATATGAGATCATAAATGGCGATAAGAGTTTTAATCTCGTCGTTATCTAATGAAGACAGATGACGAACGGAACTGACGGATTGGTTATAGCTTAACCCTGATTTACTTTCACTTGTTGATGAATTCTCGACTATCATTTTCATGCAAAGAAGTTTTGAGGCGTATACTAAATTCGGTACAAGTTTTAGTTCCCCATAAACATTAATTATGTTGTGCAATATCGTCGGTGGTGTGTTGATCGCTAATGGAAGACTGAGTAAATGTGCTACGTTCTCAATAACCTTGGCACTGGCTCGATTGTTGCGCAACGGAGCTACGATAATGCAAACAAAATTCTGCTGTTTCAATGATTCTAGTTCACCGTCAAGTACTTCTTGCATTGAACGTTGTAGAAAAGCCAGCCATTCTTCGTTTTCTATAGGAGGATTTTGCGATTCATCACATGAATCCCAACCAGGCAGCAAATTTGGTGTGATCTTATCTGTGCTTTTTTGTTGTATTTCCTCTTGTATGACATTGCAAGAATTAGACGATTTTAGCAAAAGTTGGTTTGAAAAAGCTTGCTTTTCCGATTCAATGCGCACTGAAAAGTTGTCAATGCTTTGGCTTAGCTTTCGCCTTTCTAGTTCTTGAGATTTTACATTGCATTGAAACATTTCTTTGGGCAACTGATGCTGTAGCACATCGTTACTAAAAGTTGTGCATTGAGTAACTGGGACAGGGCGATGTTGAGTCAAGATAGGGAAATTATCGTTGAAACTACTGACTACGAGATTGGGATACTCCGTTAATTGAACGGGCGGCACTCGTTGTTCCTCAATATATACTTCATTTTGACTTCTACGATATACCTTTGATGCATAATTCAATATGCTAGCATTATTGAACATTCCTATACCATTTTCTGTATTCGCGTTCCCTCCATACTCATCAGTGTCCGTTTCCTGATACTCAAAGTCACTTTGCAAATTTACATTTATACTATCCTTAGATGTAGTTAGATCTTCTTCTCGTGGTTTATAATGGGAGCTATTCAATCTATTTGTCAGCTGTTTGGTTTGATTTATTTTATCTCTGGATTGTGATGCAGTTAGCGGATATGTAAAAGGGGATTGTGGAACGTCGTCTTCGATCAGAATTATATGACCTTTCACAAACGAATGGTCCAAGATGATTGCCCAGCTCATTCGCTTTGAAGGATCTCGCTCAAGCAACCCTTGAACGAATGAAATGCAATTACTGGTCAAATAACTTGGCCACTTGATGTACTGGTTACGAATTAGCCGCACTAAATGTATCATAGAAGTAGAGCTGAATGGTGGTTCACCTGCAAGCATTTCATAAATAATACAACCTAACGACCATAAATCTGCATGATGATCGTATGGTTTGGCTTCTAATAGCTCCGGTGCCATATACAGTGGCGTTCCTTTTATGGATGTTAGCACATGAGTTCCCATAGTCATATTGCGAGCAAATCCAAAATCGCACAGCTTTGCGGACATATTTCGGTCCAGCAAAATGTTTTGCGGTTTCAAATCACGATGCAGAATGCGATGGGAATGAAGATAATACAACGCAGACACTAGATTAAAGGTAATACGCTGTGTCTTTGGTTCTCCCAACGATCCATCACGTAGTAAGCTATGTAGATCTGTTTTTGCGTATTCAGTTACCACCATTATCTCATTGTCTGTTTCGAAGGAATCTAACATCCGTATAATGTTTGGGTGTCGTAGATTTTGCTGTATCTCACATTCGCCTCGCAATCCTTTTAATTCTCTTCCTGATCGTCCCCGCTGAAATACAATAGAATCCGTTAATGAAACAGGGTATCATATTTATGTCATTCACATTATATTACGAACTAGAAAAAATTCTTCGTATCAATTATTGTTAAGAAATCAAGTATCAACTGGCAACTTACCTTGTTTATAATCTTAAGCGCGACTGTTTTCGATGATAATTTTTCAACAGCTTTATAGACTTTTCCGAACGAACCTTCGCCAATAAGATCACTGAGCACATATTTTTCCATGCTTAGATAATTATAACAAAAAACTTGTTCATAGGTGTATTATACGGTAGATTTCAAGAATAACAATTTGATCGGATAATTGATATGGTAAAGCAAACAATTCAAGATTTGTTGTTGACAATACACATTTAGAGTTGGTGTAGTCGATGTCATTAAAGATTACTATAAAACTGTGGTTTTTTTTACAGTTTTTAGCATTTAAACAGATTTGAATAAAACAACATTTAGTTTTGTGTTTCGATGTATTTTTATATTTATTGTTTACCTTTTGCGAAGCTAGGCGCGAAAACGTCAAACAAAACGTCAAAACATTTTGTCATGGAGTGACTACACAAGTAATCTAAAATTTAAATTATCATAGCTACAAGCTCACAAAATTTAAATTTCGAATCCATTTTTCAATATCGAGATGTTGATCAAAGTAAGGAGTCATTCAGCGACAAAACCATCATACATGTAGTACATATTTTTCAAAGGATATTTCAAAGGTTGGTTGGATTTCAAGATTGGGGTGTAGGACAATTAATTGTGACGGATGTGTTGTCGGGAAACCTTCTGCATGAAGTTTACTATCTCGTATTTATACAATCGTTGCTGCTCAAAGCTGACGGTTTTATAAAGTGTACTTCACTGAAAGGCATATGACTCCAGATAGTCGAGCCTATGAAGAAGTGTTCATCCTTTGAATATATTAGAAGTGACTCTGGAGTATTCAAATATAGAAGAATACATCCCATTTCGCAAAGGAGAAGAAGAAGAAGAAGACTATCTTGTAATTCAAAATAGAACTTTTCTTTACTTATTGACAATTGATATAGATTGTAGTAGGTATTTATTTTCTGTTAACCTAGAACCCTTTGGAATCTGCGAGGTAGTTATTCTCTGGGTGACATATATGGAATTATTAAATTGTCGACAAAGTGTAAAATATGTTTGTTTTTCGATATTTCTAAAATGCAGTTTCTATTGTTGGTAATTAAAAACTGATAAGTATTAAGAAGAAATTGAAGATCAATTACTGTAGTTACCTGAAATATCTTTATTGATATCGACATAATTTCTGTTATAGAGAAAAACATGGCCTTTTTGAATAAAAAAAACTGATATTGTAAGATAAAGAATACATTATCTAGGATTTCAAACGGATATGGACTTGGTCGTTATAGGCTATCTCATCTACCGGCAAGCTATTTATTAATTCAAAACAAACGACGAAGACTGAACAGGTTGTTTTTTTTCTATTGAATATTTTCTATATTCTATTTTTTTCATTTTGGTTCTGTTTTGTTATTTTTCTAATGCATGTTTTCTACGGTTCAATGTCTCTTAGAATAATTATATGAATTTTCGCTAGAAAGCAATCAATAACGCAAAGTACAATCCGTATCTAGATTGTCTTTTTAATTTACTTTACTTTTTGTATTAGTATATTGAAGGAAGGCAGGGTCCTATGATCCATGAGTTTATTAGAAAATATAATAATTATATTACTTAGCAGCCTACACAGTAGTTGCTAACTCGATATATTATGTCAGCATTTGCAGGGAAAATCTGTTCATATTTATCATAGTTGTCTTTTGTGATTTTTGAACGTTCTTGAAAAGAGTCAAATTAATTTTTGAGGTATTAATGACATTGTGATTCATTTTGTTCACACCATTTTGGTGCTATTGCTTCGGGTTGTATTCCACGCGTTATTAAACGATTACGATGACGGAAAAAACGTGATTCTGCTTCCACAGCCCTTGTATCTGGATTCGACCAAAGCCTCTCCGCGGCTGCTGCAGCTCTTGGCCATATTCGACTTTCAAGTGAATGTTTATCAATAAATTCAGTCCATGCACATACCTCGCCCCCTAATATATTTTCCTCAAGAGCTAATTGATTGTCGTAAACGGTCTTCCAATTGTAATACGTTGTTTTCCCCCAAAATCCATGATCAAGATACCAAGCATTTTTTGTAGAAATGATGAGCTTATAGCCCAATGCCAGTAACTCTTTTGGGACAGAGCTCGATGATGGTAACCACGTTTGAATGACATATTGTTCGTTCGATAAAAAATTGCGAATAACCGATGGATCAGTTAAATGGCTCGACCACAAAACAACACTAGGACTGTTTTGTACGATGAGATTGTTTCCATTAGACTGATTTTGCATGGCAGAGTAAAAGGTATTCTTCCAGAGTTGAAGAGCTTTGTTCTGAAAAGAGGCATATCATATACAAATGAATCTAAGATAATGAGTATCAAATTTTTGCCTGATAGTCAGTTCAAATAATTTTTTAAAAGTATTTACAATTCAGACATTAGTGTTATCACGGATTAAAGTATGCGAGAGAAGAAAGTTCTAATGCTGTAAGAGGTTTAAAAATTCTAAGATTACCTGATATTCACTCCATATGATAAGAAAGTCCATTTCACTTCGACCCATTCCACGTTCTAGCATAAAGCTTACAATTTCCTCAGTTGAATTCCAGCATCCTAAGAAAATTTCATCTCCACCCATATGAAAAACTTGTTCACCCAAATTTGCATTGGCCATATATTGAAAAATGTCTTGTAGTACCGTATACAAATTAGGATTGATAATATTAAGCTGACCACATGGTGGTTCGATGCAATAATTGCGCCATGGCTGTTGATTAATGCACAATGCTAAATTGCCAAGCCCTTTGCTTGGACCCCATTGCCACCCATTACCTGTAAATTGCGAATAAAAGAGAAAATATATAATTCGCGCTAAGGTGCGCACGATGCTTATATTTACCTGCGTGTGCTGGGCCATCAAATTCAAGGATCACACGTATTCCTCGATATTTTGCGTATTGTATGACATCTTTGACCTCATTTGGAGTGTAAATAGCATCAGATGAGTACGCTCCATACGAAACCATTTCAGGTATACGATCAATCATAAGAGGAAAACTTTGTGTATCTGTAACGTGCCAGTGAAACACGTTCATTTTGGACGTCGCCATTGCATCTAATTGCTTTTTTAATAATTTCACAGGAATGAAATTTCGTGCAGTATCAATTAATAGCCCTCGATGTGCATATGCAGGTTGGTCCACGATTTTTGCTCTGGACAGCGCATGCAGTGAGGAGCTGGTGTAGTTAGAATATTCATCTACTACGACAATTAACTGTAATAAAGTTTCACATGCATGGCGAGCTCCATATATTGTATTCGCCAATATATTAGCAACAAGGCTACCAGATTCAGCCACAGATAAATTTAAACTATATGTTTCATCTGTCGCCCATGTCAACTCTGTAGAAGAAGTAGTCACAACGATCTCTACATTCAAGGGTATTCCAGTTGAATTAGTGCATGCTGCACCGCATTCTCGGCGTAAGTTGCGAAAGAAATACTTTTTAGTTTCGTTTAAAAATTTTATTCCCTCTGCTGATGGAATGCGCATTACATGAGTAAATCTACAACATATGAAAGTTGATATTTTTTACTGCGTTCAAATAAATGTAGAATTACTTACTTTGTATTCCATAGATTAATTTCTACAGTTTGCTTATCAAGATCTACTGGACCTGTTGGTTGAGGCCATATCGAACCGTATTTACCACAGCTTAAGCGACAATGATTTAAACTGTAGTATATGTAGGATGTTTCATTGTTACATGGTTGTATTTTTATACAGTGCAGATTATCAACACATCTGAATCGCGAGCAAACAGTAGCACAAATTGAATTAAGGAAAACGTACATAATGTACACAGTTATAAATTTTTTCATCATGTCTCACACACTTTCACTTTCATTGGCTATTTGTAGATTTGGTAACTCAAGCTGCTCAAGTTGGTTAAAAATTAACCATATCCAATCATTGCATGTAAAGAAAAAACGAATTTATTTAATACGAACAAGAGCTAGATGTTAGTTTAGCAGAAAAATTGTTATGCTGATTATGAATTTTTTTTCATATCGACATTTGCAATGTAAAGCTATTTAATTTTCCATAACGCCATGTCATCCATTTTTGGGTGACGGAAAAACCGCTTCAATTTAAAATTAATATTTATAATATTTTAATATTTAGAACAGCTATTATTCCCAAATATCAAACTTATGACCAAACAGAAATACGAATGAACGTAAAGAAAGCCAAAAATTCATCAAAAACGTAGAACGAGCAGAATTAGAGCCGGTGCAACCGTGGTATGTAGGGGCAAGGGCGGTCAGGGTAAGTCCAATTTTTTTGTTATTTGCTTATGCTAAATCTGAAATTTTCGATTGAAAGTCAGATAGTTAACTAAGAAAATTCCGAAATCGTAGACTTCTAGTATTTATATCTTCGAAGATACAAAGCTCCAAAGTAAAAAAAGCTTTCCAAAAAACTCAAATTTCAGCTAGTCAGTACCTATAACTCAACTGACTATTTTAGTAGTAGTTTTTGGCGTAAAATAGATAAATTGTATATTATAGAAACATAAATTTGTCTACTTTTGAATAAAAATTAAACAAAAATTTAAATATTTATATAAACACATGTTTTTGGGCTGTAACCAAATAAAAAACTAAAAAAAATCATGTTTTTCAACTTTGAAAATAAAGAAAAAAAAGTTTAACATTGTTTATTTCCCATTTTTTCCTAAAACATACTTTAACATATCCTTATGAAATGGTGAAACGCTCCGGACCCACTTCGAACCGCAAATATGTAAAAAATGGATTTGAAATTATTTGGTATACGCACTGTAGTACCAAACTTTGCGAACATGACTGTACAGTATTGAGGAGAAAGAGCCATACCAACGTAGCACTGAACATTTTATAAGCATCAATGCAATAATTGTTAATTATTTAATTCATAAAAAGTATTTTTCAACCTTTCTATTGAATATTTTGCAATGTTGACACAATACATTTACACCATTGTTATGCAATGATTTTCAGAGTAGGATTCAGAAAATTCGACTTCAAAAGAATATTAACTTAATCGAAAAGTATGGTTTTCTTTTGCTTTTTTTTCTTCAATAACATTAGCTTTAATGTTTAACATAATCATAATTTTTAAATTCAAATGTACAATTTTATGTTTAATCAAAAAATTAACTTTTTGCATAATCAATTGGTCATTCCACAGTATAAATTCATATGATTGATATGATATCCTTGCTGGTTTGGTTATTCCATCTGTGTTGCTTTGAAGATCTAATATACTACTTTTTTGTTGCAAATGAATATATTTACTTTGCTGTTACAGACACTAGATATCACTAAACACATGAAGGATAAATCATTTGCATTTATCTAATACATAAACTTGAGTTAGATACAATGCATTGACAAAGTACATAATATAATTACTTATGCACACCTTTACTTTATGGGATTTTATATATTAAATACAACAATACAATTAAAATATCAAAAGAGAGAGAATTTCATATGACATATAAATAACCTCATGAAAATATTTTTTTAGAAATTTTTTTTAGTATTTTTTGTATTTTTGAGACGATTGAAGCATTCAGCATTTGTTTAGGACTCAAATTCAAAGCAAAAATCGTTGTCAATAACACTATCACCTGTAGCGATTGATATAAAATCCCCCTGAAACAAGGAAAAGCTGTGCACAGTGGCGCCCTCTGGATGTCCAAAACATTGAAAAATGCTTAGTTTTGTTATAAAAGCGCATTCAAACCTATTTTGTGGTAAATTGTTGCTTAGTTATGGAAAAAAATAATTATGACCGCGGTTTGTTCCGGGCTGCCCCTTAGTGCGTGGCTATGACGCATGAGCAAGAAACGCTTGAATCGTAGCATTCTGTAGAATTTCCGAAAAAAAGCCCTTGACACTCAAGGTGTTAATGGAATACAAGTAATACTAGACCTGAGAGTGACATCCAGCGGTGGATGGTGAGAATCAATTCCGGCTAATGCAAAACAAGCTGGCAAGATTAGGTACAATGTTTCAGAAGCAAATTTAACAAGAAGGAGCTCTAAAATACTTTCTCTGGCGTTAAGTACATGTTTGAATTTGTAATAGTTAAATAATTGCATCAACTCTAGCAGTAGAGCACTCGCCGGAGATGACGAAATAGGATTAAAATAATTTTTATCGTGACCTGGCGCAAGTGATTGAAAGTTGATTGAAATCACCTGAAAGAATTAATCTATAATCGCAAGACATTCTACGTGTAATATCGTTTAAACTTTCTTAAAGTTGCTCGTTAGTCGATGGGTCAGCCGATAAGTACGGCAGGCCATAAATAACTCAAATAAATAAACTAAAAAAAACAAACACAGACCCACATAAGCTCTAGAGCGCGACATAAACGAGATGTTGAATGACGAGATATTAGAAGCGCACTCGGTGAAAACCCCGCCACATTTCTGCTTTGAGCTGTTCTTTGACGAACGATCGCAACGATACGCTACATAGTAATCGAATTTAAATAGCATATCAAGTGGGATAATAGAGTCTAGCCAGCTTTCGTAAGAATGATAATGTCCTCGTTCGACTCGTATACAGCCAGGCGAAACTCCTAGCATTTGGTTCGTAGGCCATGCACATTTTGATAAAAAATACTGAGCCCATGTGATGTGGGATACGAGATTAACTCGCATTTAGGTTGAACTAGTGCAGCTCCAAAATCAGATGAGCAGCTTCGGAACAGATGCGACGTGCAATGTGGGTAGGGGCATCCAGGTGGCTGTCGAGTTATATGTGAGATCTTATCCTGGGTGCAGCTAAGCTCTCGGAGGTGTTTGCGGTGATGAGGTGTATATGTTGTTAATCGATGAGATGTTTGTAAAAAAGTGACAAAACCCGAACCACTCCGACCATCGATAAATTCGCAAAACGATAAGGACGAGGGTCATGTGCTCGGTGCAAGTGCTTTCGTTAGACATGAATTTGGGACGCCATCTTTAAATTAAACAAATTTATACGCACTGGGCGACGTGTCTTTTTAGCACATTTTACATTTACATTTTACTTTTTAGCGCATAGCACAACAACACAGTTAGAGTTGGTTTAGTCGATGTAATCCGTTAAAGATTACTATAAAACTGTGGTTTGACAATTTTCCATTTTCTTAGTTTTTAGCATTTAGACAGATTTAAATAATAGATTTTTTATATTTGTTGACTACCTTTTACGATGCAAGGGGCGAAAACATAAAAAAACGTCAAAATTTATGCCATGGAGTAATAACAAGAGAAAAATAAAATATATGTATTATCAAAGCTACAAGCCCACAAATTTTAATTTTTTGTATTCAATTTTCTATGTCGAGATATTGATAAATCTAAGAGAGGCGTCATTCATCGACATTCATACAGTGCAGATTATCAACACATCTGAATCGCGAGCAAACAGTAGCACAAATTGAATTAAAGGAAAACGTACATAACGTACACAGTTATAAATCTGTTCATCATGTCTTGTAGATTATTACATTCATTGGCTATTTGTAATATTAAGAAATTTATACTCTCTGACAATCTCGATTAAAGCATTAAGTGTTAAATATCATGTTGAATATTGGCATGTCGAAACATTATATATATATGTATATACCATCTCTTAAATTGTGTTTCGTCACTTAGTTTTCATCAGGGTATCAAGTATAATTTATTAGTACGTCGAGGCAGCCATCAACATTAACGTGTTATCATTTATTTATATCCAAGTAAGCAGCTATTGTTTAAAATGTCGTTCGAATATTTTAAGTTGAAGCAAAAGAGTCATTTGCTTCTTTATGATTCTAATAAACTTACCCTGGTATAATGTGGGACTGGAACCACTCAAAATTATTAAAAAAAAACTCGAGATTTCTCTCTAAAAGTAAAACACTGAATTCAGATACAGTATCAAAAACAAAATTTTAAAGTAATGGTTTAACCCGATATAAGCAAAAGCAGACTATTAGCATACTATTATACTTGAAATAGAAATTGAAATATCAAAACAACTGGTTACTAAGCATACCTATTTAAGCGTCTTTGCACATTCCTTGTTAAATGCATACTGCATAGGGCACTCGGTTTCATTACAAATTGTCTGATATCACAATCTGCTTGTTTATCAACTATAACGAAACACTTCGAAGTACCCCATTGAGTGAAGTTCTGATATAAATGTGTGTACTGCGGACATGTAATGAGGTCATTTATTTAGGTCATGTGAACGATTATTCTTGCATTTTGTTATGAGTATTTTAAACTTCGTGAAACCTTCAGGAAGAATTATTTAAAAGAAAGATTTTATTTTGTAATATATGTAGTATAGTTATTGAACTATCGTTATGGTAAAAGCATATGTTTCGTTAGATTGCATCCTATGATGTAAAATTTTTAATGCAAAATTCTTTCCAAAATACAGTTTTAAACTAAAACAGTAAGGAACCGATATTTGAGTGTGCCTACAGTGTGAGCTGTTGTGAGCTGTTGTATTTTTTAGTTCCTTGCTAATTTACTAACCGTGGGGGTCGATGATCGAAGTGTTAGCGAGTGGTACAAACATACGAATGTTTCTGAGTTCAAATCTTGCTTTAGTCTCCACCGCACACAGAACTAACTATCTTACGTGAAAATTGTAAGTCATGTAAAGCTTTAGCTAAGCAGAACTGTTAACTGTTGAGGCATTCAAGATGAATAGGAATGTACTCATCAGGCGCTACAACCGCATAGTGGTCATGACCAACTGCATGAGACGTGTGAATCGCTAGTACGCAATCTTGTATTGCTGACTATACCTTCCAACCGTTGACGTTTCATCAGGTCTTCGTACTTTTACACTCCCACTGCTTTCAATCAGACGCTAAACCAAACTGTCACGAGGCCCTCCAGAGATACTGGGGGACTGTACGGAGGACTAAACAACTTGCCATATGACTACGGTAAGTAAACAGAAAAACAAACGAACAGGTTTGAACGGCAAACGACCTCTAAAAAGCTCCCAGACAATTATAATCTCATGGAACGTACACCTGCATAGAGCCGGAACCTTGAGGAAAAATTTATTTTATGACCGCATTAGAAAGATCTCCAGAGAATTAGAGTACGATACGGTCCAGGAAAAACATTTTATCAAGCATTTTACCAAGGTAAAAAGGTTTAACCAAGAGCAGTTCATTGAAATACTTTCATACATAAAGCGACATACATACTGTCGAAGTACGGATGGAAATCTGGTCAGCTACCAGTTAGAGGTCCTTTCACGATGCAAACAGCTCGTGGCTTCACTAGTAGATGATATCAAGATACTGCCACCTAGCATTGATGAAATCTGAAAAGCATTTCACCGTGTGAATAATTGAAAGGCACCTGGAACGACGGAATAAAATCTTAACCAAAATCTAATGCACCACTAGAATAAGAACTTTATTGAACCGATTGTGAGATCTTCTCGCTTTTGCCCATTCGCATAAGAAATAGTTGGAAACTATCAGAGATGATTCCGAAACGGAAAATTAACCACTGACTATATTATCATCATGTCATGGCAAGTCATGGAGAAGAAGGCCAATAAAATGCTCCAGTCTTTCCATCTCTGCATAGACTTCAAGGTCGAATATGATAGAAGAGCCAGGGTAAGACTTAACGACGCAAAGAGCTCTTTTGGATTTCCGACCAAGCTTATCAGCCTTTTAAAATTGACCATGATCAACGTCACATGCCTGGTGATGGTGGGTAGAAAATTTTCAAGGCACTTTGCTACTACCAAGGGTCTGTGCTAAGGGGCTGAGATCATCATTTACAAGTCAATCCAGATCCCGGCATACGCTGGATACGATATAGACATCTATAGTTTGCGGCTCTCCAAAGTGGCAGAATCTTACAAACGGATTGAGCACAAAAACTTGGGCTGCAGATATACAAGGCAAAAAGCAAAATGATGGTGGCACCTCCATCGGACCGGCTGACAAATGCAAATCAACGCATGGTGCTGGCAGCCAATCAGTCATACTACGGTCTGAGGAGATTTCTTCAATCAAAATACCTGTCGCGATGGCTAAAGTATGAACTATATGAAACATTCATAGTCTCAGTACTTACATATATATCTCGGGCATGGACTTTGTTCAAAGCTGACTTAACCCTCTTAGCTGCATTCGTGAGGAAAATGTTCAGAAGGATTTTTGGGCTCATATGTGTGGTAGAACTTTGGAGGATCTGATACAATAATAAACTATACAAACTGTACGATAGTCTCACTATCGTGCAGCGAATTAGAGTCGCCAGGTTCCGGTGGACTGATCATGTCATTAGAATGGCATTGGACAACCCAGCTCGATGTGAAGTCCTGGATGGCGCGGATGCTGCTAAAAAGACCGGAATTAGCCATTTCTTGGAGCAGGCCAAGGCAGCTAAGCAGTTATAGCGTCTTATGAGTAAGTAAGTTATTAAGAAGACCCAAAACTATTATTTCAAATCAATAAGCTTCCGTGTTAACCAGCCAATATCGCCAACGATGCATCAAATTTTTGGTAAATATGTGTTAAATATCGCTGAAATTTACGCAGTGTGCTATTACTTCGCGTTATCAGGGATCGTACAAAGGGATACTGTACAATGTAATACCTATTCTTTCAATTGAGTCAATATGTGTAATCGCTTTCACGTAATAATAAATGTTGATCGCTAAATTCGTTAAGATCATGCAAGGCATCATAGAGAATGAAAAATATAAAAATATAGTGCATGTAATGATCTATATGTTCTCAAAATACGAAAAGTATTATTAATATACTGAATAAATTTTATTTCTATTGGTACTTCATATTGTCTTCACTCCACCATTGCTTTTACAATTTCATATAAAATAGAATAAGTAACAAGGTTACAGCTGTTTGGTCATATATCAATTCTTATTTTCATTAGAATAAGAATAATCAATGCACCCAGTGTTGGTTGTTAGATCTATTTCTTCCGACTCATTGGATGCCCCACTGGAATTCGATTCATCGGAATGGATTGCTGAAGATAAGGACCGCTGTGAAGACATCTGGCGCGTTGCAATTTTTGATTTCTTTTTGCCATTTATTTCTTGATAACTTTTATTTTGCTGATGAAGAAAATCCTGCTCTAGTGCGCCTGATACCACATTTTCTTTAGAAACACACGTAACGTTGATGCAATCCATATAATTCTTTTCCGATATTTTCTCGTTGTCGTTGGATTTATGAGTGTTCGAGGTACTACAATTATTACTTCTGAAATTGTTGCTTAGTGTAGCATTTTGACATGCTGATTGCAGTGTGAATTCCGATTCTTTCAAGTATGCCTCGGCCGTTCTCTGCCCAGTTGTAGACTCGATAATCAATTTATCTGAACTGTTGTTATTATTGTTGTTTGTGTTAGTGCCCAGCTGAGAATCGGCTGCTGGTATAACCAAAATAAAATAAAATTAGATTAGAAACAAACAAATGAGCAATGTATGAGAATTAAACCTAAATATTCAGAATACATTGGTAGTAAAAAATGATTAAAATAAGTTTGAAAAGAATTTGTCGGCATTTTTCGGATAACATTGCATATATGAGTGATGAGCTGTTTACAATATTTTTTTAGGAGGTTGAAATGGTTCAAAATTAACTATAATGGAAAGCCATGGTAAAATGCAATTTAGGTAACATATGTGCTTCATCTAATTAAGATGCCATTGGTTTGATTAATTTATAGTTGATTTTACGAATTTATGTAATGAAAAAATTAATTTTGTTGTCTCGTCAATTCCTAATGGGACAAATGCAAACGCTTCCAGGAAAAACAACAAAATGTTTTAAAATTATAAAATTAGTTCATGATATGAGTTACATAATATATCCACGAGACAAACAATGAAACTATTATTAGTATAACGTCTTTAAATATCAAATTTATAAATGAAAAAAAAAAAATATATATATATATATGTGTATATAAATATATATATATATATATATATATATATATATATATATATATATATAAATATATATATATATATATATATATATATATATATATATATATATATATATATATATATATATATGTATTTGTATATATGTAAATATAAATATATATATATATATATATATATATATATATATATATATATATATATATATATATATAAATATATATATATATAT
>NW_026525535.1:0-22500 GCF_943737925.1 Anopheles nili
CATCATGCCTTTCACCATTCTGGGCAGTTTGTGGCAATGTGGCTTGGCAAGGCTTTGAAGATGTCATTGAAGAGATGTAAGCCCAGTGTTTTATCGGTGAACGGACGGTGCAATTGGAAAAAGAGTATTGGTCGTTGAAAACAAAAACAATTGCTCATCGATCGTTCGGATGTCACGATTGCACAACGGTGAGAAATGTGCGTGCAAAACGGCTTTTTGAATATTCTTGTTACGAGACGATAAACTGAATCGATTAATATCAGTGCATGGCAGATGTAAAAGGAGTTGTGCAGTCGTGAGCACCAACTCATGTCAAATGGTACTATAAAATCGTTTGAGAGTAAACAACTAAGAAATTATGCGTTAATAATAGTGCTTTTAAGGTATATGTCATGTATGTCATTTTGTTTGTAGTGTTAGCAATTTATGTGAAAGGAACATAGCCAAACATCGTAGAAAGTTCTTCATCGAATCATATTATATCAAAAACCAAACTTGAATAATTTGCTAAGGAATTTCGCTCATCTCAAACATCTTAAAAAATTCTGAATTTGTTCGTACAACTTGGCACGCTTTCGCACACTCTCAAGACTACTTTTCGATATAGTCAGGGCTCACTTAGGAGCTTTAATGATATTTAATCCTTTCCACTTGATGTGTCATCGTTCGATGTTGGGTCTAGACATTGGGCAGCCCACGTTGTTAAGCGTCTGTTTAGAGGCAAGCGATATCGAGGAGAAGTATCAAGATTCTTGGATGGCAGCTTTCACACCTAGCAGGGATTTATTTCTCACGACAGACGTCCGAACGAAAGAACGATGAATGACCAAGAAGGACAACCGTACACGCAAGTCTGATTGTGTGTTTCAAATATTTCTAAATTAATGATGGTAATAGTTTAAGATGACTTTTATAAATAAGAATATTATTATAATTCATAAAAATTACATTTCATTAATTTTACCAACATTATCATTATTCCTATTCAAGTAACTCCACCGAACGATCACCGTCGATTAGCAACGTTCCCGTGGAAGTATTTCCTCTGATCGAGGGCATCGAGAAAAAGTTTTTCTCTGTACTGTCGGTTCCGGGGACGTAAAAAACTTGTCTCGGACACAGTAAGGCTTGGGAAAGCATCTACACAGCCAATGGGAAACAGATCGACTGCAAGAAGGCAATGATGGTAGCAGGTATTTCCCAGTAATACAAGGGAAAGAAGCAACCGTGCGACAGGCAAACGTAAATGATGTGGAGGAAAGCAAGATTAGAAGTAGAAAACTGAATGTCAACTGAATGAAAATAGGCACCCGTCCTCGTTGTGTTGGCAGGTCTATCTATACTGACCACACAGGATGAAGGTTTGGAGCCATTTTTCAAATACAATACTTGTATGCCGCTCCGAAGGCTAGCTATCGAACATTAATGCATATGAACTATGCTGTACTGTTTTTCGATTGATAAGTTAGTTTTGGACACAGATGATAGGAAATTGATGATATTGAAATGTTTTGAGCCCAAACGATAGTAAGATAGAACAAATTATATTATTCGAACCTGTAAATGTTTACATATAAATATATATATATATATATATTTATATATATATATATATATATATATATATATATATATATATATATATATATATATATATATATATATATATTTATATATATATATATTTATATATATATATATATATATATATATATATATATATATATATATATATATATATATATATATATATATATATATATATATATATATATATATATATATATATATATATATATATATATATATATATATATATATATGTATATACATATTTATATATATATATATATATATATATATATATATATATATATATGTATATACATATTTATATATATATATATATATATATATATATATATATATATATATATATATATATATATATATAAATATATATATATATATATATATATATATATATATATATATATATATATATATATATATATATATATATATATATATATATATATATATATATATATATATATATATATATATATATATATATATATATATATATATATATTAAAACCAATAAACTAAAACTAATCGACAAAAACCAACCCCAAAACTTCGATTTAACCATTTAAATTGGGTTCGAGCTTATTTTGTATATCCTCCACTAGGGGAAAATACATTAAACGAGTGGATGAGTCAGTTACGTCAATTAGTAGTGATTGATCTAAAAGCAGGATTGAATGATTCCTGCATTTTAGTGCTCTTAAACCGAAACCATTAAAATCTATCAGATAGCGTTCAACTTGGTTCTTCGGTGTGTATTCTAATATTATTGCACCCTAGCTCATTACGGCATTGCACAGTATAGAATCGAAATGAAGCACTCAACTGATTATTGATCTGGTTTCTGTGAAACGGATAATTATTGAAACAAATTAAGAGAAGGATTATTGGATCGATAAAACCGGGAGCTTCTTAGAGGGACCATTCGTCATTCTAGAATTCAAAACAAAAATTTTAGAAAAATTTTCGGTTGAGAGTTTTCTGTATAAAGGTATCAAAATATCCAAATTCTCCTCGTACTCAGGCAGGCCGTGATTAGTAGATTTTTATAAATCACCGATATAATGTGCATTTAGCACTATATACAACTAAATTTGTTTAGATTATGCACTATAGTAAATGTTACCATGTAAAACAATAAACATTTGAGATAATTGCTTCGATATGTAATAAATCTACTAGTTTTATTAATGAAAGTAGAAAATACTACAGGTTTTTTCAAATACTATAGATTGTACAAAGGAGCATTACATTCCAGAACTAGTTAATAACTACTTTAGACAAATATTTAATGCCTACGTTGTATTGCAATATAAATTCACTAAGAAACTATGCTATTGCTTAGAACCACAAATCATACATATTATAAACATTGAAGATAAATAATGTAAAAATGTTAAAACAAATACATATTAACAAAAGAAATTAGAGCTAAAACCAAAACAATCTCAAAATTGCTTGTAAAAAAATTGTAACGAGTTAAAATTATTGGTCATATAACAATTGATGAGAAATTTGATCACACAGTTCAGATGTTTTGGATTTGTTTGGTGTGTAGGTTGACTTGAACATATCGTATTAGTGCTTTATCCGACCGGAGTTCAGTAATTCTCTGATGAATGTTGATTTTTGCTGGTAAACATAAGACACAAAACCATAGCAGGAACGTTCATCATGCAATCTAAATTTAGCCTTAACCTTAGTTACAATTTAAATTATTTTTTTAGCAAAGTTATTATTTTAACTTATTTGCCTCTGCATTTCAATTTATATTTTATCATTGATTTATCTAATAGTCAAATGGTATATAAGGTTGCTCCCTCTCCTTTTATAAGCCGCCATTCGATCCGCTTAAACGATGCATGACGGATTAGAATATGACTAGATGGTTTAGAGTGTGTAAATTACCGAATAGTATTTTGGGTGGGTGCTAGAAGGTACTTCTAGGGTTTTCTTTCTTATGTTTCATTTCTTTCAACAGCAATTGTTCATTTTCTATCAAATAAATGTTTATGCATGCAAATGTTCTTTTAACTATTTCCTTCCTTCGAGTACTTCCCCTAGACGAATGCTATCCTATAGAATCTTTATAAAGAAGCACGCTTGGCAGATGTCGGCAGTGCTCAAGCATTTAGGAATCATAATCAACGTATAAGCGTACGTTGTTGGATTGGTAATTGACGCATTTTACGGGTGTGCTTCCTTGGATAGAAATGTGATCGGGCTAGTGGAAGTTGCAATCGATTCAGTTTTGAACAAACGCCGACACGATCGAGTAAATGCAAATGTGCTTGCCAAACGCTGGCAGCCCTTTCACGTGCTTTCTTACCAAGAAAGTGCCACCGAATGGTAACGCGACTGGTTGGCCGAAATCTTCATTGACAAACGCTCCGCGTTTGCTTAGTCAATGAACTTTTGGGAGCGGAAATTGGTAACCAGCGAGTGTGAACTGGCTTAATTTGTACCGCATATGGCGAATGACTCAGGCTGTAGATGGTAACGCACCATTCCAAAGTTCTAACCCATCCGGGAATGGACGACGGATGGGCTCTTTTAGCTATTCCTGTCATTCTACCATTCTTCCATTGGTACACCATTGCAGTGCTACGTGTGTGGAACAAAGTCAACCATAACGCAATAACAAGCTGGATCGGTAACGGTATGGTATAACATTTTTATATCATAATATTTCATGACGTCCCTGCGTTTGTCTAGGAACGGATGATGCACAAACATAATTGTCAAGATTGGAATGTACTGCAGTAGAATTTTAATGTTGTGCCATCCATTCGAATGTCGGATTATGTCTAGTTGTAACTTTAGCTTCACTTGGTTATAATATGGAATATTGCAGTATGATTTTTAGTAAAACTGATATGAGCAATTTAATCGTTTTACTGGCATGCAATGGCAGATACTTTGGGATCATTTTAGGCTACTGTTTAATTCTTTTCAGTTCATATATATATACTATCCGTTGCATCGATGTATTACTTGCAGATCTGTTTGAGCATGCTAGTCATGAATGTTTCATCCTCTGATCACAACACAGTAGCCCGTTATACGTGATGTATCTATCATCCACAATTTATACAAATGTGTTTGAATGAAAAACAACGTTTAATAACCAATACTAAAAAGTTATATAATTTATGATTCACCCACGAGACCACTAAACCAACACGGCGCTATTGTATGCAAAACGACTGATGGCATGAAAGCTTATTGCTGAAGACCGATGGCACTCGAAGAACGTGCCGCAGTACAATTTTCATTCATAAAATCATTGATACTGCATGCAAATTCGTAGAACCTGACATGCTTTGATTTAAATGATAGAGTAGTAAGAGCGATGTCCAGTAAGCTTAAGTTCTTGTCTGGTGGATTTATCGCGGACTATGTTTAACACAGCTCAATTCAAAATAAATCAAGTTTCTTACGATTTCACCAATATTTTGCACCATTTCGTCAATGACACATATAGTAAAGGAACCGCTACAATTTATACATGTTTACTCATATTGTTTTTATGGTTTTTTAAAATTTATTTATATGTCAACAACAGCCTTTATTAAAATAAAAAAAGGAATGCCTTTTTCAAAAATTATATGTTTATGATGTTATAAATTGTAAAACTATATTAAGTTTAGTCAAGTCAAAAACTGCCTATAAGTCTGTTACTTCAATTACAATACTTATTTGATTATAATGAGCAATTTATGATATATTTGTAAGAACTAAGCTAAGTTACATTTAAACAAGTCAAATATATATTTGAAGAACAAATACTTAATTGTTGAAATTATTTTTACCGTTATGGCACCGTTGGTCATATGTTATGCGTTATTAAATAACACAACTTAACCTATGTATCGTTACCGAATAGTCACTATCATATTTCTTTGTTTCTTTGAGCTCTGCAATCAATTATTTTAATCTAAAACTAATAATCATCATCTTTTTAGGATTCTTTGTTGTCGTAGAAACAGTACGGCGTCATTCAACTTTAACATTTTAAACCATAACCTTGCACTCTCACATTCTGCGGTAGGAGGGGTGGCACTTCACCGGTCTAAACGGAGTTGGAGAATCTCATCAGTATGGTTGCTGTTCATCACAGTTTTTATGCGGTTGAAGATGTACATCGAATAAACCACATGTCTAGCACGAGTAGGCTATGAAACTGGTGGGTAGAAACCACAGTTGCTTAAAGAAACGCGTTATTTTTCACCTCCCTTCGACAACGAAGGTATCGCTGATGAATAACGAAGATTGAGAAAAACGTAGCGAGCTAACGAAGACCACGCATAGCCAGTATTCACTTTTTGCAATTTTAAGGGTTGGCATAAACTATGCCTATCACCCACCTGAATCGAAAGGAATCGAGCGCAATGGAAGCTTTCGCTTTAAAATTGATTCAATCTGAGACGATGCGATTTAGCACTTGAGCATTCTTTCTGCCGTTGTAATGTTGGCACGGGCGCGACCAACTTTCAAATTATTTTTAATTACTCTCTAATGAAATAAGCAAGTTAATTAAATTTTTACGATTTGATTTAAAGACGGTGGACTTTGGCTCCTATTAACAAGGTGATCTTTTGTTAAAGGATAGAATGCCAATAGGAAGAATATAAGACAGTGAAATATGCGCTGATGATATTGAATGACTTCATAACTTTGTTTAAGTTTGACTACGATTGTAATGAATTTTATTCATATTAAGTTCCCTTAATATGTTTAAACATAAAAAATTGAAAAGAAAAATTAAAATGAAAAAAAAAACAGTTTTTACATCCTGTTACATTGCGTTCAAACTTTATGGATGATATTTGTAACAGGACAAATGATAACTAACTAATTTGCATTTATCGGACTCTCAGAAAATTATATTCTATACATGTTCGTCTGCAAGCCAGTCGTTAAAACACGCACTTAGGCTGCACCGCTGGCAGATAAACCGATATTAAATGTCAATAAATTATGTCAATTTTTTTTCACTTTAGCGATCTAAGTTTAAACGTCACTCATTTCGAAATTTTTGCATAACTGATCAATCAGCGAGTATTATTAGCAAATTCTCGCTTCTTCAACTCAGCAGCAACTAGTGATCCATCATTGACTGTGACAGCCAGCTCATGATCAAAATGTTTGATCTGTTTGATAATGGTTCGGTTTTCTAGGGCTAGAAATTACATCTCAGGCTAGATGGATTGCTCCCTTCAAACAAATTGTTTTTACGTACCAGTCAAATGCAGTCCATCGATCCGTTTCATTCCAATCCGGATATCCAATCCGTTCCAGGCACGCAGTTGCCACCGGGTGTTGAACCTTTTTGATCATCGCCCAATAATATATCACAAAAAGGCATGATTTAAAGTTGACAAAACGCTACGGTAACGTTGGTTCAGCCTTTTGACCAAACGCCTTGAACTCACATCAATCATCTTCGTTTGAACAAAACTTTCCACATTGGACATTTTAGGATTTCGGTCACAAGGAAGTTACGGTGCTTGGCTCAAACGTATTTTTCTTTTCTTGGTACTTTGGTTCATCGCATCATTTTTTGGTAGATCACGCTTAACGAATTCATTCAAATATTGCAGAGGCGCAAATTTTACGTTTAGATAAATTTTAAATATATATATATATATATATATATATATATATATATATATATATATATATATATATATATGTGTGTGTGTATATATATATATATATGTATATTGTATATAATATATATATATATATGTATATATATACATAATTATATATATAAATATATATATATATATATATATATATATATATATATATATATATATATATATATATATATATATATATATATATATATATATATATATATATATATATATATATATATATATATATATATTTAAATATATATATATATATATATATATATATATATATATATATATATATATATATATATATATATCGATTTATGTATATTTTTAAAGCTTTGTTGCGTGAATCAAAGTGGAAAATCTTCCAGAGATAGTTGGACAGCTAATACTATTCGTGCTGAAATAAATGATGCACATTTAAAATGAATATTTTCCTATTACTTTAATTGCCTATTTATGATTTGGAAAATGGTTTTTTCTACAGTTGTATGGCATTAACTTTAAGAATGGTTTTGTTTATAGTATGAGGAAACAGTCTTGCAATAGCACTGATTGATTGTAGTTCCTTTACAATGACTCATCGAATGACGAAAATTATTCAAATGTCAATTAATACCATATGATCGGCCGAGTGGCGGAAAATTGTGATGAGAAGGAATGTTACGCGTACATCTTCCTATAACTGATTTTTTCATCAACAATGCGTTGAAAGTTTGTTCTGTTTTTACAAAGACAGGTTTTTATGGCTGCTTTAACTATGATTTCGTGTATTTCTCAGTTAATGCTCGAGGCAACAGTAGATGTATGAAAAGTTATTTCTTCTTGTGGTGCTTTACTGAGAATTCGTCAATTGAATCCAACCATAAATACGGTGGCTTCCCATAGTAACGAAGCTTGTGAGCAAAGGAAACGATGAGATGGTGGCAGCTATCGGACATTGGTAGTTGAAGGTGTTCGATGAACTTGTGCCTTGACAGGCACGTTTTAAGGCACTTGAACGGCAATTTCAAAATACTTTTGGTGGAGCAGCAATTTTCTCTAGCACATTTGTTCCAGGAGTGTCTCATTGTGGATCCGTTGCGCAGGCAGCAATCAATCTCTGCAGCAACGCGAGTCAACACTTCGAACGTTGGAGGAAAAAGCTATTCAACGAACTGATTCCAATTTCAATATCTGAGGATTAAGATCACCTCATATGTTCATCGACGAGCGCTACACATTACAGCATCTTTATCGCGTGACTATATTTGTATTTAAACTGTCATCGAGGATCCTTCGAATATGGATAGCATCGTATTACCTTTTACAATTTCATGGGATTTTGCGATGTTTTCGTTACAAGCTTTGCGATGTCAACGCTACAAAACTTGCGGGATAAAATTTTCAAGAGTTTCTTTCTTCACAGATTAATTGGTTGTGTCGCTATTTGTGATTAATAAAATATCGATAAGATAAAATTGGGAATGATTCTCGGGATACATAATAAAGTGACCTGCAAAGCACTCATAGGACCATATTTGATATTTGATAAGCTAAACCAATATACTTATAATTTTTTGGAATTGATTCTTTTAATGGGTTTTTTAATGGGTGTGCACAACATTTTCTGAGGTGGATTTTGTATCATTTCTGTATTGATCTTCTACAAATGAGTTGTTGAGACTGAACATATGATATGTGTAAATTCTTGTTTTTTTTAAATCTCCTTTTAAACACGAATAGCAAATAAATCATAGTCAAAATTTACTATTTATATTAAAATTAACAACTAGCAGTCAAATAGTACATGTTTTAGTGATTTTGATTAGATTATTAGCATTAGTGAGTTTGGTAATAGATATTTTCAAGTACATATATTGTTATTTATCAGTTTTTGTGGTGAATTACGCAATTAGCGATATCCAATAATTTGGATATATTACATTTTAAGTTGTATATTTTATGTGCTTCAAAGTGTTCTTTCGCATAAATTATCATGTGCCTCATTTGCTTTTGTTGTTTGTGCTTCGCTATCATCTAGGGCCAAACAAAACTAAAAATATGCGTTGAGCATGTCAAGCAAATCTCAAACAAGTTTCAAAAAAAGATCAAAAAGCCACCCACCCCCTCACCACTAATGGGAAGTCTTATGTAAGATGGTAGAGAGCAAATATTCCGAATTATTGGTGGTACATGTTAATGCGTTTAGGAAATGATTTTTGCAAGGTGATATATCGATGTTTGTATTCTTATGGGCTCACGACTAAAACACTGTGGCATACGTAAGAGAATTCAAACTATCCGTTGCTGCTTTTATATTGGAGTGTCGTTTTGATCTGAGATTTTCGACATCACAGGAATGCTTGACGCGGTAGCACTGTTTCTCGAAAAGGGTCTTAAAGTAAAATGAAGAAGACCAAATGCAACACTTTCGACTCGTATGTCCTAAACAATACTGGACCCCTGGAGTGATTTCCGTTACAAAGGAACGCAAGCGATTGAATACCGTTCGAATTGTGCAGCCTGCAGTCGGTTCCAAGAACGATCAACAAGGTGTATGTCGTGTTAACGATCTTTAGGGCTGGGATTTGCCCCTATAGCTGTAAGCTGTCTTGAACGTTACCGGGAGTATCACCATGATAACAGTAAGCAAAGTGTATGATATATAAAATTGCAGCAAACCAAACCTCATCGTTGCAGTTTGCCAAAACTGTGGTTGAAAGGATCATGTTTTGATTGCATTTAGTCATGGACATTGTTCACTTTTGGTGTACACTGAAAGGGTTTCCCATAGGACCTATCAATCTTATTGGGTATCACGAGTCACCTAGTTAAGCTTAACTAATTTGATTAATGTTACAACCAAAAAAGCTACAATCAAAAAAGTTGAAATAATAGTTGAAATACACACCTGAAACTAAATAGAATAAAATAAAAAAAATATTCTTACCGAAAATGTAAGACAAAGCACCATTAAAAAAAATGTTCAAACGTTTATATATCTAAATATAAATAATTATATATGTATATAATTCAATTTATATTTATATATATATATATATATATATATATATATATATATATATATATATATATATATATATAAATATATATATATATATATATATATAAATATATATATATATATATATATATATATATATATATATATATATATATATATATATATATATATATATCTATATATATATATATATCTATATATATATATATATATATATATATATATATATATATATATATATATATATATATATATTTATATATATATATATATATATATATATATATATATATATATATATATATATATATATATATATTTATACATTATATATATATTTATACATTATATATATATTTAAATATATATATAAATATAATCAATATATATATAATATATATATATAATAAATATATATTTTTGTATATATTTTTTTTTCTTTTAATTCTCATAAGTCAATGCAATGTTGGTATTTTCTTTACTAGATTTTGGTGAATTGAAAGTCTGAATAAAAGTTGATATCTTTTTTGTTTCACACTTGTTTAACCCTTGTTCAGACCTTTTCCAACAATTTGCTTTATTGTGTTCAACCTATAGCAAAAAAATGAAGTTTACACAACATTAAATAAATTTTCCTTTCCCTTTGACATCAAATGTATACATTGTTCTCTTAATTAAAGAGAAAAAGAATCGCATAAATTTTATTTGACGTATGACGTCTCTGGATTGTGTGCATTGAAATCAATAGTACTATGATTTACGAGATCTTCTTGTTTTGGCAGAAATTCATGCCAATAATGAATGATGAAAATAATTATTTCTTTCTTTATAATAAAGATATCGAAACAAATAATATATATATGTCATATGGCAAGCAAAACAGGGATAACAATTTTACGACAAAAATATATAATCTGTGAATAAACTGATAAGAAAAAGAAAAGATGGAACAAACCTCAATGAGTTGAAAAATGCCACTCTTAAAAATGTATCGGCTTAAAGTGAGACAATATTTCAAATCCTTAAAGGTTTTTATACCATTTCTGTACAAAATTGTTTTATTACAAGAAACCACGTCAGTTTCAGAATAATGGCTTTTATTCTGCTTCGGTTGCGACACTTAATTTGACTTTTGTTATACGCTTTGGCTGCGGGGACTGTGTGACTGAATTTATTTTCGCAGTCTTTACCGACATAGCAGCATGTATATCGTGATTATTATCACCTTTTCGTTCAGGAAGCTTAGGTAAGGATTTATTTTTTGCTTGTCTATTTACACCATTCCAGCTTTCACCCCTTTAATGTATCTTTATGGTCGATTGCTCGTTATAGGTCGACCCTTGACATCCCAGCAGTGTTCTCAATTAAGACATCAAATTATTATTTTGAACCTATAGTAGTTTGTATTGCAATGTAGACTGGCGAGATTTTTGAGGCTTTGATTCTTTCCCAAAAGCCAAAGCCATATCAAGAATATGGACATAGTTTCCTGGCAGCTGCTCTAATGTTGCGTTGCAGGACAATATTAATAACGACGATTCACAGGGGATCTGCTTGGAGTTATGGTATATTATGGTAATAGGTCAGAAACACCCAAGGCTTGGCATGAGGCAGCTGAAAGAGATAATATGATAATACAAATATGAAATTTTAGGAAGGATCTTAATGGTTAATATGTAACAAGAAGGATTTTGAACGGACTCTTTGATTAAACTGCCTACGGAAAAGTAACTTAGGCATGCTTTGTCCCACTAAAAGGCTTTATGAATCATTGCATTGGATAAGGCTGCATTTTTGCTATTTTATTGATAAGTATATAAATATATATATATAAATCCATGTATATAAGTATATATATATATATATATATATATATATATATATATATATATATATATATATATTTATATATATATATATATATATATATATATATATATATATATATATATATATAAATATATATATATATATATATATATATATATATATATATATATATATATATATATATATATATATATATATATATATATATATATATATATTATACTTGCCTCGAGAGAATAAGTACACTGAAAGAGTTTATAAAACATTACGAGCATCGACCATTTAAAATAGTTGTACGTTAGCATTTGATAACTGGTCTTATGAAAATTAGTTTCATTTTGCATTTGCAACAATGTAAGCATGATGAACAAAAAAGTAAAGGAAGTAGGCGTGCGGAATAAATTGAAAGATACTTACCGAGACAAAATTGGAGCAATCTGTGCATCTTTACAATTTTTTTTGTAATAAGAAATGTATTCAACCTTGGTAAAAAAATGAACTCGACATCAAAATGTTTTTTGAAAGAAGATTACGTATTAAAAAATATTTCTATATTTTAGGGGGTAAACATAAATCTAAATATTTGACCTTGTGCTACCAACTACCATCGATCGATAAAAGTTGTTTGGATGTTCTATCTATAACAAAATTGATGGAAAAAGCTTTACAACCCTTGTTTAGAAAGGTATATTTTTTTGGTTTGTTTAGAAAATAAATTGAAAAATTGTCCGACGAACATCAAATTTGTGATTTTGCCGCCGTTTACGGCCACTCATGAACACTAAACACTCTTTCATTTCAACACATGTCACTTTTTCATACATGAATTGATCTATTAATTGAAACTTCATCGTGAAAAGTGTTTCTTTGGCATGTGTATTGAGTCAAAAAGTCTTATGAAATACTCTCAATAGAAAATAAACTAGCGCGCCCTTATCCAACGTTGAAAATAGATCATCACTCTCTCATTGCCGGTTGATGATAGACATCAAGATGCGCATTTGGTTCTCTATAAAATGTTTGAAGGTGGGCGACAGGCGTTTCCCTTGTCTATTATATCCGTTAGATCAAAGGCATGGTTTGAGCTGTCGATACTTGCTACACAGCTCGATTGAAACTATTCCAAAATACACAACGTTCTCACAATAGGTTTCACCCTAATTTTTCTCTCGTTCTAGATACTGGACGGTAAGAGAATATGAGATGTAGCAGTCAATAATACTGAATAATAAACCGGCATGGATTGAAGATGGATGGAAACGAAGTTAGTGCCATCTTCAAGGGTGAGTAAAAAAAACTAGTTACCTAGCCGGCAATGGTCACCGATGCTTCAAGCTGTAGAGGATGGAGTTCAGCCTTTAACCTGACGAAAGATGAAGAAACTGCTAGGAGAGGCTGGTGGAATGAAGGGAGGTTATGTTGAAGCAGTTGTTATTATTATTGGTATGTTGGAGTCTATATCGAATAAAAGGTAACAGATAAAGGAGCTTAGTCCAAAATTTGAAGGTACAAACAAAGGATCCTATTTCTGTTCGCGCAATAGATGTGTTGAATTTTGAAAGAGAAATATTTGACAACTATTATCTTCAATTGTATGGCTCGCATAGCCACTTCGCGCAATAATCGAGGTCTTTTACCTTCACCTCATCGCTCACGTTCAAAGATTCCTCACTTCTGATTTTCATTATGTTCTTCAGTGTTTGTACTTGTAGCTATTTCAAACTTAATCATTCCAATATCATACAAATGCCCTTGGCCAGTCGATCATCGCCCATTTAAGCAACTGTCGTGTTTGGCGTTAATTTTCTATAATTTGTATATCAAAATCAATAATCTAAAAGAAAAAGCTATGAGAAAATGTTGTGCATTTTCATGAACTTGCTTCGCTACGTGGTATGAATCGTGTAGGACTTGGATAAATATCCAAATGGAATGGGAATTGACCATGATAGATATAAACGTAAGACGGATCATAATAACATGTGCAGTTGGAAATGATTGAATATGCAATTAGATGTTCGGTATGAATCTTTCAACCAAATATTCATCTTTCTGTAAAATTTGAGTATAAATTAAAAAATGAAATGAAAAACAATCACATACTGTTAAAAGGCCCATTTAACTTTGAAATGTATAGTAATCTGAGATTTTAAGGAGTTAATATTTGCTTGATTGATAGGAGGGCTTTAATTTTCACACATCCCAAAACGGAAATTTCATAATTATAGGGAACGTGGAAACAAAATTATGTTAATGAGGCTTCATGGCGTGCGGTTCATTTGTTTTTTCAAACACGATCACCTTCGCCCTTTCCCAGCGGCTGATGATAGACATGAAGCACACGTTCCCTGTTGTTTGACTCCCTGTAGAGAACTAAAGAGGCAATGAAGAGATTGACTTGATTTTCACCTGTATCCAATATTGTTAGATCTAACTATTCTTTGCGCTTCCATACCACCAGTTTAAATAACAAGTAAAGTTTCAACGAAAATATTTGATAGGCATTTCTATTTGGGTTTTGTTCATCTTCCAGCCTGTGAAATTGGGCTGCCATCTGGATCACACATGGATAATGCAATGAAAGCTAAGGTATATGACGTGTGCTAGAACGATAAAACCAGCGAGCTCTTCTCATAATTGACGTATTTTGCCCCGAAGCATGTTAAATAATTTAAAGAATCTGCTGTATTTTCATTCATAGCAGGTTGATTAAGAGGCTGATCTGAACTCAAGCAGGTTCCGTGCAGTAACTATCGAGGGCGTTGCGGGGTCAACAGAGCATGAGAAACACAAGAATCGGTTTGTTAATTCAGATCATTTAGAAGGTCAACCGTTCAAACCCCTAGGCAACCTGATCTCCATGTTAAAAGATACGAATAGGATACATTTTTGAAAATCAGTATCGATTTCGAAGAGATCGCCATCGCGTTCTTAACAGTACAATATTACCGCGATTCAACAAAGCCATTGGAAATGCAAGAATCAGTATTGAGTATTGCCTGGGTGAAGTTAGTGAATTAGACACTGATTGGATAGTCCTCCGAGCAACTGACATTGATTAATAATAGTGAGGATCAAACGGCACAGCATCGTGTTGGTGTTTTCTGACATTCGTAGATGCACACGTTTAAACATATTGTGTATTGAACGTATCCTGTGGTTATTCGATGTTTGTTTGATTCATGCGGTGTTAGAAGTTTGCGAGGAATGATAAAAGTCTTCAAAACAAAAACAAAAATTCGTTGGCAGTAAACCACCTGTTTCTAATTCGATATGTTTGTGTTACGGCAAGCAATCCTTTTCACAATTTCGTGATTCACGGAGCACCTTTGTGTTAAGACTCCGGGTGTTGATAAGCGGAGAGTTAGCCATGCGTCTGAACTCTACGGAAGGTTTAAGCTACACAGGGGCATTATAAGTTTAGTTTAATTGATAGATCGCTTAAGCTGGAGGAAGGACTTCGACGCCACTCGAAACTGCTTGACCTGGACGAGGTCACTGTGATTGATTAATCAATGCCCGATTAACCGTTCGGGACTGATCACAAGATGACCAAATTATCGCTCATTGACATGTGCTCAAACTCAGCTTTCTCTCCCATCAGTTTTGACGGCAAATACACGATAGCTCGGATAACTCTATGAAAGTTTTGTAAGTATGTGTGTGAAAGTGTACAAGTGTAATGCTCCTCCCGAATAGCCATATATATATATATATATATATATATATATATATATATATATATATATATATGTATGTATGTATATATATGTATATATATATATGTATATATATATATATATATATATATATATATATATATATATATATATATATATATGTATATGTATGTATGTATATATATACATATATATATATATATATATATATATATATATATATATATATATATATACAAATACATATATCTTTATACATATCATGAACTTAATTTATATTTAATAGCATCTACATCAAAGTACAAGGCAATTTTAAACCAGATGACAAAATGAGCCGAAATTGAGCTTACAACCAATAATCACTATTTCCTAGGGATCTCCTTGATCCTATGATGAATTACTCCACTCACAGGCCAATAAAGCTGTGAAATTTGGATTTTTTTTATGCACCCTAATTATGTAGTTTTCGTGTCATTAGGGATATTTTGCTTTTACCAGCTTTATGCGTCCGTATTAGGCGAAGTATAAGGACCACACAGGAAGACTTAGTCGTATAGTTTCATAAGAATACAGGTTCACATTTTAGCTTGTGTGTATGATATATTTTTGTGTGATATTTATGATATATTTTTGTTAGTATTGTTTTGCATTTTTTGTTTTATTTGGTTTGGTTTTTTATTGTTCGTTCGAATAAAGTAATTAAATATTTTTATCTCGTTTTAATTTTTAACATTCCTCAGTGTTTATATTATTGTATAAAAACACTTATGGTGCTTCGAAATAAGCAGTTGGATGGGAATTTGACAATGTTCTTCGATAAATGAAAGCTGATGTCAGGCAGCTTGATGCAACACCTCAACCGTTGTTGTATTAAAATTACACAGATTTTCGGCGATAACATGTCTGCGTAAAATGTAGTCCAGTGGTCATCAGTGGAGATCTTCAAGCTGCTACCGGCTTTCGGCAGTAGCTCAAGTGTAAACTTACGTGCAACTAAAGTCAAAGAAGACATCGCAACCGCCTATGTTACACACCGTATTCGAACACGATTTAGCCAACGGCTTTTAAGTCAAAGCCTGTTTTCGTTAATGATGGTCATTTTCTTGTTTTATGCTGGTACCAGGCTACATTAAAAACGTATAAAATGTGCAATCACTACTTAGTTTACATAAAATGCTGCTCTGCTTTTCGCTCGCTTTGGTATAATCTGTTCGCTTTGCACATTGCGAGCAGCATGGTTATTCGAATACATCTCGGGTGTGATTCCGTGCATCGTTCACCGTGTTCATCGCATGAACAAAGAATTGAGGAAAGTGAAATTTACATGCGTAATTATATCGAATTTCTACTTTTAAAATGCAGACCATCCACTTGTTCGCAAAACTGCAGCGATATTATTGAGCTCATAAATTTAAAACTATTAATGCTTTGAATATTTTCGTCGTAAATTTCAATAAACCGATGTTTTGGTTCGTATCGACATATAACACCTGGCTATAAATGTAGGGAATGTTCATGGAAGATGGTTTAAGGCAATGAAAAATAAATTGATTTTTAAATATGACGTTGTGGTGCATGTATGCTAAAATGAATGTATGTAAGATTATTTCAAACTATGAGGTACAGAAATATATTCTTACACTCGTATTTAACCATAAACAGGATTTCAAGTTACGCTATGTACATCTGATAAATCGTAATTCGACTGCTTGAGGATAAGGTCGTTCACCGTTTCTTGCATCTGATGCTAGTAGCATATAAATAGTACCATAAATGACCATGTTTGTCAAAATAGTCACGAATTGATATTTCAGTTTTCATCATTGTCTTTCTTTGATATCAGTACGTAGGCATTCTTATATCTATAAATTGAAATATTCAGATTTCAACGCCAAAGACTGTTAGTAAATCCAAATGGGTATAGGAACAAACGAAACAGAACAGGAAGCTCGTTGGACTTGGTTTAAGTTGATGATGCAGTGAAACAGGGGTATAAAATACATTAATAAAACATGCCTTGAATAGCCGCCAGTCGTTAACACTGATGTGCTTGTCCATGTCATTGGCATGGAACAACCGTTGATCGTCAGGATTATCGAACTTGTGTCATTGTCAATCCGAGGTGTACACAGTAGCTTGAACGAACAACTGCCTTTTTTGTATTTGATGTACAGCAGAAAATTTTAGAGAACTCCCACAAAGTATAAATTAAAGCAAATTTTAATTGAACATTTCTCAGTTCATCGCATATTTGTTATCGAATTGGCATATCATATTGACAACGAAGGGATCAACGAAGGTAATCCAGCGAAACATTACATCTTTTAATGACAAACATATGACTTGCTTACTTGTCATAGAGACGGGAAGTATGTTGACCGGAAATTAGGTCCATTACGTGTCTGGAATACACTTGTGCCATACGGTTTGCTACTGGAATGTTAGATGAACTGGTATATCATGTGCTTTTGCCGATTTTAGTAAAGAAATATTTCAAACTATTGTTCATACTTACTATCGACATGCTTGGCAGAGAAATACTCTTAGTTTACCTCACTCGGTCCTGATCTTTTCAAGATTTAGAATAGTGCTGATATATATATATATATATATATATATATATATATATACATATATATATATATATACATTTATATATATATATATATATATATATATATATATATATATATATATATATATATATATATATATATATATATTTATATATATATATATATATATATATAAATATATATTTATATATATATATATATATATATATATATATATATATATATATATATATATATATATATATATATATATTTATATGTCTATAGATCCAAAAATATATATTTATATATGTGTATATAAATATATATATGTATATAAATGTGTATATATATATATATATATATATATATATATATATATATATATATATATATATATATATATATATATATATATATATATATATATATATATATATAAATATGTATATATATATATATATATATATATATATATATATATATATATATATATATATATATATATATATATATATATAAAAATCAGGTTCACGCTTTTGTTTCTTATTTCCAATTTATCTGTGCTTTCTGTTCCACGAAACTTTTTTTAAGAGTAACCATGGAAACTAAATAGCACCTTTAACGTGTTTTTCAGCGCTTTCTACTAGTAGTTTAGTTTTAAGCTTGCGCTAGGCTTAAGATTAGCTTTGCTCAACCGTGCCCAAGTGATGTTTGATTTCAAATGGTGAATCCCGTTCAGTGGTAGAGAAGGCGTCATGTATGTTGTTACCATAAATTATGGCTCTGATCAACATTCAACGCGTGTGGTCTACGGTTTGTAACATAGTGGATGCATTGTTAGCAATGCGTTGAAAATTTTTTTTTTAACTAAGCCGGTCTAGCGTTTTATTACACCGTATAAAAAATAAGAACATAAAAATCAAAGACATATGGTACATTTTATGTATGAATGAGAATTTATTCGCCCGTTCATGTATATTCGAGATATTGAAAAAGTAGCTTCAAGGTGTTAAAGACAGAGTATTGAGTAAAAGTAACAGATGCTATTGACGCTTTCTTCCGTGCCATCATAGTTCTTAGTAAAACCAAGAAAATGCTGGTCGGAATACTCTTCTGCACGTTAGTACATACCTTTCCCACAGGTTTCGCCAATAACCACTAGTCTTATTTTGTAAGGAATTCGAACACTGACCACAAATTTATTCATATAATCATTCAGATCAGCTCGAGATGCCGTAAGTATCACATTCATTTGCATATGGTCGTCGGTTTTATGACAGGCTACGACAGCATATACTGGATAGCACTATGGAAAAACCTTCATTGGCACAGTATTCATGGGAAACTGATTTAGTTTTTATGGTCGTTAAAGAGATCACAGAATGGAGCACAGTGAAAGGATTATTGTAAGATTCCATCGAATCTTTCAGGTGACAGGTGCAAACAGATGGACGATTTTCTTTGTTGTATAACACAATTCTTGAAGCTGCCATGCGAAGCGCGAATGGTACGGTTTTCGTCCGATCTATCTAACTCCTGTGTTTCGTGGAGTTCTACAATGTAATATAACATACCTATGCGGTAATTACAGACTGAATTGATGATCAAAGTATCTAATGTAAAGTACCTGTTTGGTATCGACTCGCATCGAGATGGTTTGTAGCAGGGTAGCTTCAGTAGAAGCATACCACCTGATGACAATAGTCTCTATGTGGTTCTACCGTAGACGAAATCTGATATATTGGCAAGATCATAACCTCGGATAACAACGTAGCCAGTAAAACTCGAATGCATATTGGTCATCCCTTGTAGCTATCCACTACCTTTATTTCATAACCGCTAATTATACACATACTCTTCCTGCCTTAGGATTTTCGCTTTCTTGGCAATATCTTTCTACCTAATAACTTTCACGAAATAGAACAAATAAAACCAGCCAAAAAAAAATCGCACAGGATATGTAAAAAAGTATACATTCACCTTAGATGACTTAGATGACAGACGCTTTGTATTTTTTGCAAAAGAAAAAAAAACGTGTGACTTACGTGTCTGCCAAATTATGCATCAACTATAATAATAAACATATGCGAACAATATGATCTTATAAATAAAAATGAATGTTTGTATGTATATATATATATATATATATATATATATATATATATATATATATATATATATATATATATATACATATATATATATATATATATATATATATATATATATATATATATATATATATATATATATATATATATATATATATATATATATATATATATGTACATATGTATATATATATATTTATATATATATATATATATATATATATATATATATATATATATATATATATATATATATATATATATATTTATATATATATATTTATATATATATATATATATATATATATATATATATATATATATATATATATACATATATAAATATATATATATATATATATATATATATATATATATATATATATACATATATAAATATATATATATATATATATATATATATATATATATATATATATATATATATATATATATATATATATATATAAATATATATATGCCTATGAGCGCGCTTCAATGGGGTTTCCACTGAACCGATTTGCACCAAACTTGGTACATAGGTATATAATGGTCTCGGATTAAGGCATTTTATTTTTAAATTTTTTTAGAGCCCAAAAGGGGGGCTCCCATACAACCCCAAGTCGCGAATATTCATTTCAAAATACAAATGATGCCCGATTTAGCTGAAATTTGGTGCATAAACGTTTCAGTACTAACAACTAATACTCGCAAAATTTGAGCCATCTCAATGGGGAACAAAGGGGAGTTCCCATACAAACCCCCCCTTCCAAAAATGAATATTATCGGCTTAAAATTATATATGACGCCCGATTTGGCTGAAATTTGGAACAAAGATGTTTTATTACTTTAAACAAATACTGGCAAAATTTCAGCCTCCTCAATGAAGAATAAAGGGGGGTTCCCATATAACCCCCCCTCCCAAAAGAGATAATCGCTTAAAATTGTAAATGAAGTCCCGTTTTTCTGAAATTTGGCAAACATGTTCATTTTGACATTTGGCGCAAGTATTCAAAGCTTCATCCACTCCTCGAGGTAAAAAGAGGAGCTCCCATACAACCCCTCATGCAGGAGAGGGTGGGGAGCGTCTAACAAACCTTTAATAATTACTAAAAAGTACAAAGAACCATCGATTAGACTGAAATTTGTGATGTATGAATATTTTTCATTTCTTTAAAAGAATCTGCAACGTCAGCTACTCAGGTGGGGAAGAAAGGGAAGCTCACATACAACCCTCCATAAAAAAAATTATACTATTCACCTAAAAATATAAAACACAGATCTGGCCGAAATTTAGCACACATGCTTTTCTATATTTTGCAGAAGAATCAAATATTTTGGCAACACCGGTCCAATAAAGGAGGGCTTCCATACAGCCACCCGTCGAAAAGTCTATAATATTGCAAATGTGTTTCTTAAAACTTTCTATACAATATGTGGTGAAGTATAAGTTTCCCGGTTTGGTATATCTGTTCGTCATAACATATTCTGTTCGGAGTACAAACGTCGTAGAAATCAACTCCAATTTTATCACCTAACACAATGAGTTTCAAAATTTTAGTTCTACAAGCGAGGATCAAATAGTTGTCACTCCCCATTCATCAAATACCGAAAAATTATTGAAAAAAAAATATGGCCAACAATTTGATTGAAACATAGTAGAAATGCTTCTTATTATTCATAGTGTGGCAAAGATTCATGTGAGCATGTGCAAAACACATGGGGGTGACCAAAGAACCTTCTGTCTGTATCACCAAAAAAATTATACGGTCATAGCAATAAAGCTCGGTACGGATGAATTTAGATGAGGATGATTCTTCTTACACGCAATTTTGAAAATAAAAGCTCCCCTACAAGCTTTTCCTAATAGAGTATTGGAAAATATAGTCAAGCAAACCAATCATGTCTGATTTAAATGAAATGAAGCAAAATTTAAAAAAGTGCGATTTTAAACAAATTTGTGCGAGGGCATACAACACCTATTTGGAATATTGAAAAAAAAAAATGGCGGAACAAATATCGTCTAATCTTACTACAACTTTACATGTACGCCGTAACACAGTCAAGAAGTAG
>NW_026525536.1:0-17157 GCF_943737925.1 Anopheles nili
GCTACACCCCTTTGCCCCCCTTGCCTGGTACACCCCCTGCTACACCTGTTTGCCCCTCTTGCCTGCCACACCCCCTGCTACACCCCTTTGCCCCCCTTGCCTGGTACACCCCCTGCTACACCTGTTTGCCCCTCTTGCCTGCCACACCCCCTGCTACACCCCTTTGCCCCCCTTGCCTGGTACACCCCCTGCTACACCTGTTTGCCCCTCTTGCCTGCCACACCCCCTGCTACACCCCTTTGCCCCCCTTGCCTGGTACACCCCCTGCTACACCTGTTTGCCCCTCTTGCCTGCCACACCCCCTGCTACACCCCTTTGCCCCCCTTGCCTGGTACACCCCCTGCTACACCTGTTTGCCCCTCTTGCCTGCCACACCCCCTGCTACACCCCTTTGCCCCCCTTGCCTGGTACACCCCCTGCTACACCTGTTTGCCCCTCTTGCCTGCCACACCCCCTGCTACACCCCTTTGCCCCCCCCTTGCCTGGTACACCCCCTGCTACACCTGTTTGCCCCTCTTGCCTGCCACACCCCCTGCTACACCCCTTTGCCCCCCTTGCCTGGTACACCCCCTGCTACACCTGTTTGCCCCTCTTGCCTGCCACACCCCCTGCTACACCCCTTTGCCCCCCTTGCCTGGTACACCCCCTGCTACACCTGTTTGCCCCTCTTGCCTGCCACACCCCCTGCTACACCCCTTTGCCCCCCTTGCCTGGTACACCCCCTGCTACACCTGTTTGCCCCTCTTGCCTGCCACACCCCCTGCTACACCCCTTTGCCCCCCTTGCCTGGTACACCCCCTGCTACACCTGTTTGCCCCTCTTGCCTGCCACACCCCCTGCTACACCCCTTTGCCCCCCTTGCCTGGTACACCCCCTGCTACACCTGTTTGCCCCTCTTGCCTGCCACACCCCCTGCTACACCCCTTTGCCCCCCTTGCCTGGTACACCCCCTGCTACACCTGTTTGCCCCTCTTGCCTGCCACACCCCCTGCTACACCCCTTTGCCCCCCTTGCCTGGTACACCCCCTGCTACACCTGTTTGCCCCTCTTGCCTGCCACACCCCCTGCTACACCCCTTTGCCCCCCTTGCCTGGTACACCCCCTGCTACACCTGTTTGCCCCTCTTGCCTGCCACACCCCCTGCTACACCCCTTTGCCCCCCTTGCCTGGTACACCCCCTGCTACACCTGTTTGCCCCTCTTGCCTGCCACACCCCCTGCTACACCCCTTTGCCCCCCTTGCCTGGTACACCCCCTGCTACACCTGTTTGCCCCTCTTGCCTGCCACACCCCCTGCTACACCCCTTTGCCCCCCTTGCCTGGTACACCCCCCTGCTACACCTGTTTGCCCCTCTTGCCTGCCACACCCCCTGCTACACCCCTTTGCCCCCCTTGCCTGGTACACCCCCTGCTACACCTGTTTGCCCCTCTTGCCTGCCACACCCCCCTGCTACACCCCTTTGCCCCCCTTGCCTGGTACACCCCCTGCTACACCTGTTTGCCCCTCTTGCCTGCCACACCCCCTGCTACACCCCTTTGCCCCCCTTGCCTGGTACACCCCCTGCTACACCTGTTTGCCCCTCTTGCCTGCCACACCCCCTGCTACACCCCTTTGCCCCCCTTGCCTGGTACACCCCCTGCTACACCTGTTTGCCCCTCTTGCCTGCCACACCCCCTGCTACACCCCTTTGCCCCCCTTGCCTGGTACACCCCCTGCTACACCTGTTTGCCCCTCTTGCCTGCCACACCCCCTGCTACACCCCTTTGCCCCCCTTGCCTGGTACACCCCCTGCTACACCTGTTTGCCCCTCTTGCCTGCCACACCCCCTGCTACACCCCTTTGCCCCCCTTGCCTGGTACACCCCCTGCTACACCTGTTTGCCCCTCTTGCCTGCCACACCCCCTGCTACACCCCTTTGCCCCCCTTGCCTGGTACACCCCCTGCTACACCTGTTTGCCCCTCTTGCCTGCCACACCCCCTGCTACACCCCTTTGCCCCCCTTGCCTGGTACACCCCCTGCTACACCTGTTTGCCCCTCTTGCCTGCCACACCCCCTGCTACACCTGTTTGCCCCTCTTGCCTGCCACACCCCCTGCTACACCCCTTTGCCCCCCTTGCCTGGTACACCCCCTGCTACACCTGTTTGCCCCTCTTGCCTGCCACACCCCCTGCTACACCCCTTTGCCCCCCTTGCCTGGTACACCCCCCTGCTACACCTGTTTTGCCCCTCTTGCCTGCCACACCCCCCTGCTACACCCCCTTTGCCCCCCCTTGCCTGGTACACCCCCCTGCTACACCTGTTTGCCCCTCTTGCCTGCCACACCCCCTGCTACACCCCTTTGCCCCCCTTGCCTGGTACACCCCCTGCTACACCTGTTTGCCCCTCTTGCCTGCCACACCCCCTGCTACACCCCTTTGCCCCCCTTGCCTGGTACACCCCCTGCTACACCTGTTTGCCCCTCTTGCCTGCCACACCCCCTGCTACACCCCTTTGCCCCCCTTGCCTGGTACACCCCCTGCTACACCTGTTTGCCCCTCTTGCCTGCCACACCCCCTGCTACACCCCTTTGCCCCCCTTGCCTGGTACACCCCCTGCTACACCTGTTTGCCCCTCTTGCCTGCCACACCCCCCTGCTACACCCCCTTTGCCCCCCTTGCCTGGTACACCCCCTGCTACACCTGTTTGCCCCTCTTGCCTGCCACACCCCCTGCTACACCCCTTTGCCCCCCTTGCCTGGTACACCCCCTGCTACACCTGTTTGCCCCTCTTGCCTGCCACACCCCCTGCTACACCCCTTTGCCCCCCTTGCCTGGTACACCCCCTGCTACACCTGTTTGCCCCTCTTGCCTGCCACACCCCCTGCTACACCCCTTTGCCCCCCTTGCCTGGTACACCCCCTGCTACACCTGTTTGCCCCTCTTGCCTGCCACACCCCCTGCTACACCCCTTTGCCCCCCTTGCCTGGTACACCCCCTGCTACACCTGTTTGCCCCTCTTGCCTGCCACACCCCCTGCTACACCCCTTTGCCCCCCTTGCCTGGTACACCCCCTGCTACACCTGTTTGCCCCTCTTGCCTGCCACACCCCCTGCTACACCCCTTTGCCCCCCTTGCCTGGTACACCCCCTGCTACACCTGTTTGCCCCTCTTGCCTGCCACACCCCCTGCTACACCCCTTTGCCCCCCTTGCCTGGTACACCCCCTGCTACACCTGTTTGCCCCTCTTGCCTGCCACACCCCCTGCTACACCCCTTTGCCCCCCTTGCCTGGTACACCCCCTGCTACACCTGTTTGCCCCTCTTGCCTGCCACACCCCCTGCTACACCCCTTTGCCCCCCTTGCCTGGTACACCCCCTGCTACACCTGTTTGCCCCTCTTGCCTGCCACACCCCCTGCTACACCCCTTTGCCCCCCTTGCCTGGTACACCCCCTGCTACACCTGTTTGCCCCTCTTGCCTGCCACACCCCCTGCTACACCCCTTTGCCCCCCTTGCCTGGTACACCCCCTGCTACACCTGTTTGCCCCTCTTGCCTGCCACACCCCCTGCTACACCCCTTTGCCCCCCTTGCCTGGTACACCCCCTGCTACACCTGTTTGCCCCTCTTGCCTGCCACACCCCCTGCTACACCCCTTTGCCCCCCTTGCCTGGTACACCCCCTGCTACACCTGTTTGCCCCTCTTGCCTGCCACACCCCCTGCTACACCCCTTTGCCCCCCTTGCCTGGTACACCCCCTGCTACACCTGTTTGCCCCTCTTGCCTGCCACACCCCCTGCTACACCCCTTTGCCCCCCTTGCCTGGTACACCCCCTGCTACACCTGTTTGCCCCTCTTGCCTGCCACACCCCCTGCTACACCCCTTTGCCCCCCTTGCCTGGTACACCCCCTGCTACACCTGTTTGCCCCTCTTGCCTGCCACACCCCCTGCTACACCCCTTTGCCCCCCTTGCCTGGTACACCCCCTGCTACACCTGTTTGCCCCTCTTGCCTGCCACACCCCCTGCTACACCCCTTTGCCCCCCCTTGCCTGGTACACCCCCTGCTACACCTGTTTGCCCCTCTTGCCTGCCACACCCCCTGCTACACCCCTTTGCCCCCCTTGCCTGGTACACCCCCTGCTACACCTGTTTGCCCCTCTTGCCTGCCACACCCCCTGCTACACCCCTTTGCCCCCCTTGCCTGGTACACCCCCTGCTACACCTGTTTGCCCCTCTTGCCTGCCACACCCCCTGCTACACCCCTTTGCCCCCCTTGCCTGGTACACCCCCTGCTACACCTGTTTGCCCCTCTTGCCTGCCACACCCCCTGCTACACCCCTTTGCCCCCCTTGCCTGGTACACCCCCTGCTACACCTGTTTGCCCCTCTTGCCTGCCACACCCCCTGCTACACCCCTTTGCCCCCCTTGCCTGCCACACCCCCTGCTACACCTGTTTGCCCCTCTTGCCTGCCACACCCCCTGCTACACCCCTTTGCCCCTCTTGCCTGGTACACCCCCTGCTACACCTGTTTGCCCCTCTTGCCTGCCACACCCCCTGCTACACCCCTTTGCCCCTCTTGCCTGGTACACCCCCTGCTACACCTGTTTGCCCCTCTTGCCTGCCACACCCCCTGCTACACCCCTTTGCCCCCCTTGCCTGGTACACCCCCTGCTACACCTGTTTGCCCCTCTTGCCTGCCACACCCCCTGCTACACCCCTTTGCCCCCCTTGCCTGGTACACCCCCTGCTACACCTGTTTGCCCCTCTTGCCTGCCACACCCCCTGCTACACCCGTTTGCCCCCCTTGCCTGGTACACCCCCTGCTACACCTGTTTGCCCCTCTTGCCTGCCACACCCCCTGCTACACCCCTTTGCCCCCCTTGCCTGGTACACCCCCTGCTACACCTGTTTGCCCCTCTTGCCTGCCACACCCCCTGCTACACCCCTTTGCCCCCCTTGCCTGGTACACCCCCTGCTACACCTGTTTGCCCCTCTTGCCTGCCACACCCCCTGCTACACCCCTTTGCCCCCCTTGCCTGGTACACCCCCTGCTACACCTGTTTGCCCCTCTTGCCTGCCACACCCCCTGCTACACCCCTTTGCCCCCCTTGCCTGGTACACCCCCTGCTACACCTGTTTGCCCCTCTTGCCTGCCACACCCCCTGCTACACCCCTTTGCCCCCCTTGCCTGGTACACCCCCTGCTACACCTGTTTGCCCCTCTTGCCTGCCACACCCCCTGCTACACCCCTTTGCCCCCCTTGCCTGGTACACCCCCTGCTACACCTGTTTGCCCCTCTTGCCTGCCACACCCCCTGCTACACCCCTTTGCCCCCCTTGCCTGGTACACCCCCTGCTACACCTGTTTGCCCCTCTTGCCTGCCACACCCCCTGCTACACCCCTTTGCCCCCCTTGCCTGGTACACCCCCTGCTACACCTGTTTGCCCCTCTTGCCTGCCACACCCCCTGCTACACCCCTTTGCCCCCCTTGCCTGCCACACCCCCTGCTACACCTGTTTGCCCCTCTTGCCTGCCACACCCCCTGCTACACCCCTTTGCCCCCCTTGCCTGGTACACCCCCTGCTACACCTGTTTGCCCCTCTTGCCTGCCACACCCCCTGCTACACCCCTTTGCCCCCCTTGCCTGGTACACCCCCTGCTACACCTGTTTGCCCCTCTTGCCTGCCACACCCCCTGCTACACCCCTTTGCCCCCCTTGCCTGGTACACCCCCTGCTACACCTGTTTGCCCCTCTTGCCTGCCACACCCCCTGCTACACCCCTTTGCCCCCCTTGCCTGGTACACCCCCTGCTACACCTCTTTGCCCCTCTTGCCTGCCACACCCCCTGCTACACCCCTTTGCCCCCCTTGCCTGGTACACCCCCTGCTACACCTGTTTGCCCCTCTTGCCTGCCACACCCCCTGCTACACCCCTTTGCCCCTCTTGCCTGCCACACCCCCTGCTACACCTGTTTGCCCCTCTTGCCTGCCACACCCCCTGCTACACCCCTTTGCCCCCCTTGCCTGGTACACCCCCTGCTACACCTGTTTGCCCCTCTTGCCTGCCACACCCCCTGCTACACCCCTTTGCCCCCCTTGCCTGGTACACCCCCTGCTACACCTGTTTGCCCCTCTTGCCTGCCACACCCCCTGCTACACCCCTTTGCCCCCCTTGCCTGGTACACCCCCTGCTACACCTGTTTGCCCCTCTTGCCTGCCACACCCCCTGCTACACCCCTTTGCCCCCCTTGCCTGGTACACCCCCTGCTACACCTGTTTGCCCCTCTTGCCTGCCACACCCCCTGCTACACCCCTTTGCCCCCCTTGCCTGGTACACCCCCTGCTACACCTGTTTGCCCCTCTTGCCTGCCACACCCCCTGCTACACCCCTTTGCCCCCCTTGCCTGGTACACCCCCTGCTACACCTGTTTGCCCCTCTTGCCTGCCACACCCCCTGCTACACCCCTTTGCCCCCCTTGCCTGGTACACCCCCTGCTACACCTGTTTGCCCCTCTTGCCTGCCACACCCCCTGCTACACCCCTTTGCCCCCCTTGCCTGGTACACCCCCTGCTACACCTGTTTGCCCCTCTTGCCTGCCACACCCCCTGCTACACCCCTTTGCCCCCCTTGCCTGGTACACCCCCTGCTACACCTCTTTGCCCCTCTTGCCTGCCACACCCCCTGCTACACCTGTTTGCCCCCCTTGCCTGGTACACCCCCTGCTACACCTGTTTGCCCCTCTTGCCTGCCACACCCCCTGCTACACCCCTTTGCCCCCCTTGCCTGCCACACCCCCTGCTACACCAGTTTGCCCCTCTTGCCTGCCACACCCCCTGCTACACCCCTTTGCCCCCCTTGCCTGGTACACCCCCTGCTACACCTGTTTGCCCCTCTTGCCTGCCACACCCCCTGCTACACCCCTTTGCCCCTCTTGCCTGGTACACCCCCTGCTACACCTGTTTGCCCCTCTTGCCTGCCACACCCCCTGCTACACCCCTTTGCCCCCCTTGCCTGGTACACCCCCTGCTACACCTGTTTGCCCCTCTTGCCTGGTACACCCCCTGCTACACCCCTTTGCCCCCCTTGCCTGGTACACCCCCTGCTACACCTGTTTGCCCCTCTTGCCTGCCACACCCCCTGCTACACCCCTTTGCCCCTCTTGCCTGGTACACCCCCTGCTACACCTGTTTGCCCCTCTTGCCTGCCACACCCCCTGCTACACCCCTTTGCCCCCCTTGCCTGGTACACCCCCTGCTACACCTGTTTGCCCCTCTTGCCTGCCACACCCCCTGCTACACCCCTTTGCCCCCCTTGCCTGGTACACCCCCTGCTACACCTGTTTGCCCCTCTTGCCTGCCACACCCCCTGCTACACCCCTTTGCCCCCCTTGCCTGGTACACCCCCTGCTACACCTGTTTGCCCCTCTTGCCTGCCACACCCCCTGCTACACCCCTTTGCCCCCCTTGCCTGGTACACCCCCTGCTACACCTGTTTGCCCCTCTTGCCTGCCACACCCCCTGCTACACCCCTTTGCCCCCCTTGCCTGGTACACCCCCTGCTACACCTGTTTGCCCCTCTTGCCTGCCACACCCCCTGCTACACCCCTTTGCCCCCCTTGCCTGGTACACCCCCTGCTACACCTGTTTGCCCCTCTTGCCTGCCACACCCCCTGCTACACCCCTTTGCCCCCCTTGCCTGGTACACCCCCTGCTACACCTGTTTGCCCCTCTTGCCTGCCACACCCCCTGCTACACCCCTTTGCCCCCCTTGCCTGGTACACCCCCTGCTACACCTGTTTGCCCCTCTTGCCTGCCACACCCCCTGCTACACCCCTTTGCCCCCCTTGCCTGGTACACCCCCTGCTACACCTGTTTGCCCCTCTTGCCTGCCACACCCCCTGCTACACCCCTTTGCCCCCCTTGCCTGGTACACCCCCTGCTACACCTGTTTGCCCCTCTTGCCTGCCACACCCCCTGCTACACCCCTTTGCCCCCCTTGCCTGGTACACCCCCTGCTACACCTGTTTGCCCCTCTTGCCTGCCACACCCCCTGCTACACCCCTTTGCCCCCCTTGCCTGGTACACCCCCTGCTACACCTGTTTGCCCCTCTTGCCTGCCACACCCCCTGCTACACCCCTTTGCCCCCCTTGCCTGGTACACCCCCTGCTACACCTGTTTGCCCCTCTTGCCTGCCACACCCCCTGCTACACCCCTTTGCCCCCCTTGCCTGGTACACCCCCTGCTACACCTGTTTGCCCCTCTTGCCTGCCACACCCCCTGCTACACCCCTTTGCCCCCCTTGCCTGGTACACCCCCTGCTACACCTGTTTGCCCCTCTTGCCTGCCACACCCCCTGCTACACCCCTTTGCCCCCCTTGCCTGGTACACCCCCCTGCTACACCTGTTTGCCCCTCTTGCCTGCCACACCCCCTGCTACACCCCTTTGCCCCCCTTGCCTGGTACACCCCCTGCTACACCTGTTTGCCCCTCTTGCCTGCCACACCCCCTGCTACACCCCTTTGCCCCCCTTGCCTGGTACACCCCCTGCTACACCTGTTTGCCCCTCTTGCCTGCCACACCCCCTGCTACACCCCTTTGCCCCCCTTGCCTGGTACACCCCCTGCTACACCTGTTTGCCCCTCTTGCCTGCCACACCCCCTGCTACACCCCTTTGCCCCCCTTGCCTGGTACACCCCCTGCTACACCTGTTTGCCCCTCTTGCCTGCCACACCCCCTGCTACACCCCTTTGCCCCCCTTGCCTGGTACACCCCCTGCTACACCTGTTTGCCCCTCTTGCCTGCCACACCCCCTGCTACACCCCTTTGCCCCCCTTGCCTGGTACACCCCCTGCTACACCTGTTTGCCCCTCTTGCCTGCCACACCCCCTGCTACACCCCTTTGCCCCCCTTGCCTGGTACACCCCCTGCTACACCTGTTTGCCCCTCTTGCCTGCCACACCCCCTGCTACACCCCTTTGCCCCCCTTGCCTGGTACACCCCCTGCTACACCTGTTTGCCCCTCTTGCCTGCCACACCCCCTGCTACACCCCTTTGCCCCCCTTGCCTGGTACACCCCCTGCTACACCTGTTTGCCCCTCTTGCCTGCCACACCCCCTGCTACACCCCTTTGCCCCCCTTGCCTGGTACACCCCCTGCTACACCTGTTTGCCCCTCTTGCCTGCCACACCCCCTGCTACACCCCTTTGCCCCCCTTGCCTGGTACACCCCCTGCTACACCTGTTTGCCCCTCTTGCCTGCCACACCCCCTGCTACACCCCTTTGCCCCCCTTGCCTGGTACACCCCCTGCTACACCTGTTTGCCCCTCTTGCCTGCCACACCCCCTGCTACACCCCTTTGCCCCCCTTGCCTGGTACACCCCCTGCTACACCTGTTTGCCCCTCTTGCCTGCCACACCCCCTGCTACACCCCTTTGCCCCCCTTGCCTGGTACACCCCCTGCTACACCTGTTTGCCCCTCTTGCCTGCCACACCCCCTGCTACACCCCTTTGCCCCCCTTGCCTGGTACACCCCCTGCTACACCTGTTTGCCCCTCTTGCCTGCCACACCCCCTGCTACACCCCTTTGCCCCCCTTGCCTGGTACACCCCCTGCTACACCTGTTTGCCCCTCTTGCCTGCCACACCCCCTGCTACACCCCTTTGCCCCCCTTGCCTGGTACACCCCCTGCTACACCTGTTTGCCCCTCTTGCCTGCCACACCCCCTGCTACACCCCTTTGCCCCCCTTGCCTGGTACACCCCCTGCTACACCTGTTTGCCCCTCTTGCCTGCCACACCCCCTGCTACACCCCTTTGCCCCCCTTGCCTGGTACACCCCCTGCTACACCTGTTTGCCCCTCTTGCCTGCCACACCCCCTGCTACACCCCTTTGCCCCCCTTGCCTGGTACACCCCCTGCTACACCTGTTTGCCCCTCTTGCCTGCCACACCCCCTGCTACACCCCTTTGCCCCCCTTGCCTGGTACACCCCCTGCTACACCTGTTTGCCCCTCTTGCCTGCCACACCCCCTGCTACACCCCTTTGCCCCCCTTGCCTGGTACACCCCCTGCTACACCTGTTTGCCCCTCTTGCCTGCCACACCCCCTGCTACACCCCTTTGCCCCCCTTGCCTGGTACACCCCCTGCTACACCTGTTTGCCCCTCTTGCCTGCCACACCCCCTGCTACACCCCTTTGCCCCCCTTGCCTGGTACACCCCCTGCTACACCTGTTTGCCCCTCTTGCCTGCCACACCCCCTGCTACACCCCTTTGCCCCCCTTGCCTGGTACACCCCCTGCTACACCTGTTTGCCCCTCTTGCCTGCCACACCCCCTGCTACACCCCTTTGCCCCCCTTGCCTGGTACACCCCCTGCTACACCTGTTTGCCCCTCTTGCCTGCCACACCCCCTGCTACACCCCTTTGCCCCCCTTGCCTGGTACACCCCCTGCTACACCTGTTTGCCCCTCTTGCCTGCCACACCCCCTGCTACACCCCTTTGCCCCCCTTGCCTGGTACACCCCCTGCTACACCTGTTTGCCCCTCTTGCCTGCCACACCCCCTGCTACACCCCTTTGCCCCCCTTGCCTGGTACACCCCCTGCTACACCTGTTTGCCCCTCTTGCCTGCCACACCCCCTGCTACACCCCTTTGCCCCCCTTGCCTGGTACACCCCCTGCTACACCTGTTTGCCCCTCTTGCCTGCCACACCCCCTGCTACACCCCTTTGCCCCCCTTGCCTGGTACACCCCCTGCTACACCTGTTTGCCCCTCTTGCCTGCCACACCCCCTGCTACACCCCTTTGCCCCCCTTGCCTGGTACACCCCCTGCTACACCTGTTTGCCCCTCTTGCCTGCCACACCCCCTGCTACACCCCTTTGCCCCCCTTGCCTGGTACACCCCCTGCTACACCTGTTTGCCCCTCTTGCCTGCCACACCCCCTGCTACACCCCTTTGCCCCCCTTGCCTGGTACACCCCCTGCTACACCTGTTTGCCCCTCTTGCCTGCCACACCCCCTGCTACACCCCTTTGCCCCCCTTGCCTGGTACACCCCCTGCTACACCTGTTTGCCCCTCTTGCCTGCCACACCCCCTGCTACACCCCTTTGCCCCCCTTGCCTGGTACACCCCCTGCTACACCTGTTTGCCCCTCTTGCCTGCCACACCCCCTGCTACACCCCTTTGCCCCCCTTGCCTGGTACACCCCCTGCTACACCTGTTTGCCCCTCTTGCCTGCCACACCCCCTGCTACACCCCTTTGCCCCCCTTGCCTGGTACACCCCCTGCTACACCTGTTTGCCCCTCTTGCCTGCCACACCCCCTGCTACACCCCTTTGCCCCCCTTGCCTGGTACACCCCCTGCTACACCTGTTTGCCCCTCTTGCCTGCCACACCCCCTGCTACACCCCTTTGCCCCCCTTGCCTGGTACACCCCCTGCTACACCTGTTTGCCCCTCTTGCCTGCCACACCCCCTGCTACACCCCTTTGCCCCCCTTGCCTGGTACACCCCCTGCTACACCTGTTTGCCCCTCTTGCCTGCCACACCCCCTGCTACACCCCTTTGCCCCCCTTGCCTGGTACACCCCCTGCTACACCTGTTTGCCCCTCTTGCCTGCCACACCCCCTGCTACACCCCTTTGCCCCCCTTGCCTGGTACACCCCCTGCTACACCTGTTTGCCCCTCTTGCCTGCCACACCCCCTGCTACACCCCTTTGCCCCCCTTGCCTGGTACACCCCCTGCTACACCTGTTTGCCCCTCTTGCCTGCCACACCCCCTGCTACACCCCTTTGCCCCCCTTGCCTGGTACACCCCCTGCTACACCTGTTTGCCCCTCTTGCCTGCCACACCCCCTGCTACACCTGTTTGCCCCTCTTGCCTGGTACACCCCCTGCTACACCTGTTTGCCCCTCTTGCCTGCCACACCCCCTGCTACACCCCTTTGCCCCCCTTGCCTGGTACACCCCCTGCTACACCTGTTTGCCCCTCTTGCCTGCCACACCCCCTGCTACACCCCTTTGCCCCCCTTGCCTGGTACACCCCCTGCTACACCTGTTTGCCCCTCTTGCCTGCCACACCCCCTGCTACACCCCTTTGCCCCCCTTGCCTGGTACACCCCCTGCTACACCTGTTTGCCCCTCTTGCCTGCCACACCCCCTGCTACACCCCTTTGCCCCCCTTGCCTGGTACACCCCCTGCTACACCTGTTTGCCCCTCTTGCCTGCCACACCCCCTGCTACACCCCTTTGCCCCCCTTGCCTGGTACACCCCCTGCTACACCTGTTTGCCCCTCTTGCCTGCCACACCCCCTGCTACACCCCTTTGCCCCCCTTGCCTGGTACACCCCCTGCTACACCTGTTTGCCCCTCTTGCCTGCCACACCCCCTGCTACACCCCTTTGCCCCCCTTGCCTGGTACACCCCCTGCTACACCTGTTTGCCCCTCTTGCCTGCCACACCCCCTGCTACACCCCTTTGCCCCCCTTGCCTGGTACACCCCCTGCTACACCTGTTTGCCCCTCTTGCCTGCCACACCCCCCTGCTACACCCCTTTGCCCCCCTTGCCTGGTACACCCCCTGCTACACCTGTTTGCCCCTCTTGCCTGCCACACCCCCTGCTACACCCCTTTGCCCCCCTTGCCTGGTACACCCCCTGCTACACCTGTTTGCCCCTCTTGCCTGCCACACCCCCTGCTACACCCCTTTGCCCCCCTTGCCTGGTACACCCCCTGCTACACCTGTTTGCCCCTCTTGCCTGCCACACCCCCTGCTACACCCCTTTGCCCCCCTTGCCTGGTACACCCCCTGCTACACCTGTTTGCCCCTCTTGCCTGCCACACCCCCTGCTACACCCCTTTGCCCCCCTTGCCTGGTACACCCCCTGCTACACCTGTTTGCCCCTCTTGCCTGCCACACCCCCTGCTACACCCCTTTGCCCCCCTTGCCTGGTACACCCCCTGCTACACCTGTTTGCCCCTCTTGCCTGCCACACCCCCTGCTACACCCCTTTGCCCCCCTTGCCTGGTACACCCCCTGCTACACCTGTTTGCCCCTCTTGCCTGCCACACCCCCTGCTACACCCCTTTGCCCCCCTTGCCTGGTACACCCCCTGCTACACCTGTTTGCCCCTCTTGCCTGCCACACCCCCTGCTACACCCCTTTGCCCCCCTTGCCTGGTACACCCCCTGCTACACCTGTTTGCCCCTCTTGCCTGCCACACCCCCTGCTACACCCCTTTGCCCCCCTTGCCTGGTACACCCCCTGCTACACCTGTTTGCCCCTCTTGCCTGCCACACCCCCTGCTACACCCCTTTGCCCCCCTTGCCTGGTACACCCCCTGCTACACCTGTTTGCCCCTCTTGCCTGCCACACCCCCTGCTACACCCCTTTGCCCCCCTTGCCTGGTACACCCCCTGCTACACCTGTTTGCCCCTCTTGCCTGCCACACCCCCTGCTACACCCCTTTGCCCCCCTTGCCTGGTACACCCCCTGCTACACCTGTTTGCCCCTCTTGCCTGCCACACCCCCTGCTACACCCCTTTGCCCCCCTTGCCTGGTACACCCCCTGCTACACCTGTTTGCCCCTCTTGCCTGCCACACCCCCTGCTACACCCCTTTGCCCCCCTTGCCTGGTACACCCCCTGCTACACCTGTTTGCCCCTCTTGCCTGCCACACCCCCTGCTACACCCCTTTGCCCCCCTTGCCTGGTACACCCCCTGCTACACCTGTTTGCCCCTCTTGCCTGCCACACCCCCTGCTACACCCCTTTGCCCCCCTTGCCTGGTACACCCCCTGCTACACCTGTTTGCCCCTCTTGCCTGCCACACCCCCTGCTACACCCCTTTGCCCCCCTTGCCTGGTACACCCCCTGCTACACCTGTTTGCCCCTCTTGCCTGCCACACCCCCTGCTACACCCCTTTGCCCCCCTTGCCTGGTACACCCCCTGCTACACCTGTTTGCCCCTCTTGCCTGCCACACCCCCTGCTACACCCCTTTGCCCCCCTTGCCTGGTACACCCCCTGCTACACCTGTTTGCCCCTCTTGCCTGCCACACCCCCTGCTACACCCCTTTGCCCCCCTTGCCTGGTACACCCCCTGCTACACCTGTTTGCCCCTCTTGCCTGCCACACCCCCTGCTACACCCCTTTGCCCCCCTTGCCTGGTACACCCCCTGCTACACCTGTTTGCCCCTCTTGCCTGCCACACCCCCTGCTACACCCCTTTGCCCCCCTTGCCTGGTACACCCCCTGCTACACCTGTTTGCCCCTCTTGCCTGCCACACCCCCTGCTACACCCCTTTGCCCCCCTTGCCTGGTACACCCCCTGCTACACCTGTTTGCCCCTCTTGCCTGCCACACCCCCTGCTACACCCCTTTGCCCCCCTTGCCTGGTACACCCCCTGCTACACCTGTTTGCCCCTCTTGCCTGCCACACCCCCTGCTACACCCCTTTGCCCCCCTTGCCTGGTACACCCCCTGCTACACCTGTTTGCCCCTCTTGCCTGCCACACCCCCTGCTACACCCCTTTGCCCCCCTTGCCTGGTACACCCCCTGCTACACCTGTTTGCCCCTCTTGCCTGCCACACCCCCTGCTACACCCCTTTGCCCCCCTTGCCTGGTACACCCCCTGCTACACCTGTTTGCCCCTCTTGCCTGCCACACCCCCTGCTACACCCCTTTGCCCCCCTTGCCTGGTACACCCCCTGCTACACCTGTTTGCCCCTCTTGCCTGCCACACCCCCTGCTACACCCCTTTGCCCCCCTTGCCTGGTACACCCCCTGCTACACCTGTTTGCCCCTCTTGCCTGCCACACCCCCTGCTACACCCCTTTGCCCCCCTTGCCTGGTACACCCCCTGCTACACCTGTTTGCCCCTCTTGCCTGCCACACCCCCTGCTACACCCCTTTGCCCCCCTTGCCTGGTACACCCCCTGCTACACCTGTTTGCCCCTCTTGCCTGCCACACCCCCTGCTACACCCCTTTGCCCCCCTTGCCTGGTACACCCCCTGCTACACCTGTTTGCCCCTCTTGCCTGCCACACCCCCTGCTACACCCCTTTGCCCCCCTTGCCTGGTACACCCCCTGCTACACCTGTTTGCCCCTCTTGCCTGCCACACCCCCTGCTACACCCCTTTGCCCCCCTTGCCTGGTACACCCCCTGCTACACCTGTTTGCCCCTCTTGCCTGCCACACCCCCTGCTACACCCCTTTGCCCCCCTTGCCTGGTACACCCCCTGCTACACCTGTTTGCCCCTCTTGCCTGCCACAACCCCCTGCTACACCCCTTTGCCCCCCTTGCCTGGTACACCCCCTGCTACACCTGTTTGCCCCTCTTGCCTGCCACACCCCCTGCTACACCCCTTTGCCCCCCTTGCCTGGTACACCCCCTGCTACACCTGTTTGCCCCTCTTGCCTGCCACACCCCCTGCTACACCCCTTTGCCCCCCTTGCCTGGTACACCCCCCTGCTACACCTGTTTGCCCCTCTTGCCTGCCACACCCCCTGCTACACCCCTTTGCCCCCCTTGCCTGGTACACCCCCTGCTACACCTGTTTGCCCCTCTTGCCTGCCACACCCCCTGCTACACCCCTTTGCCCCCCTTGCCTGGTACACCCCCTGCTACACCTGTTTGCCCCTCTTGCCTGCCACACCCCCTGCTACACCCCTTTGCCCCCCTTGCCTGGTACACCCCCTGCTACACCTGTTTGCCCCTCTTGCCTGCCACACCCCCTGCTACACCCCTTTGCCCCCCTTGCCTGGTACACCCCCTGCTACACCTGTTTGCCCCTCTTGCCTGCCACACCCCCCTGCTACACCCCTTTGCCCCCCTTGCCTGGTACACCCCCTGCTACACCTGTTTGCCCCTCTTGCCTGCCACACCCCCTGCTACACCCCTTTGCCCCCCTTGCCTGGTACACCCCCCTGCTACACCTGTTTGCCCCTCTTGCCTGCCACACCCCCTGCTACACCCCTTTGCCCCCCTTGCCTGGTACACCCCCTGCTACACCTGTTTGCCCCTCTTGCCTGCCACACCCCCTGCTACACCCCTTTGCCCCCCTTGCCTGGTACACCCCCTGCTACACCTGTTTGCCCCTCTTGCCTGCCACACCCCCTGCTACACCCCTTTGCCCCCCTTGCCTGGTACACCCCCTGCTACACCTGTTTGCCCCTCTTGCCTGCCACACCCCCCTGCTACACCCCTTTGCCCCCCTTGCCTGGTACACCCCCCTGCTACACCTGTTTGCCCCTCTTGCCTGCCACACCCCCTGCTACACCCCTTTGCCCCCCTTGCCTGGTACACCCCCTGCTACACCTGTTTGCCCCTCTTGCCTGCCACACCCCCTGCTACACCCCTTTGCCCCCCTTGCCTGGTACACCCCCTGCTACACCTGTTTGCCCCTCTTGCCTGCCACACCCCCTGCTACACCCCTTTGCCCCCCTTGCCTGGTACACCCCCTGCTACACCTGTTTGCCCCTCTTGCCTGCCACACCCCCTGCTACACCCCTTTGCCCCCCTTGCCTGGTACACCCCCTGCTACACCTGTTTGCCCCTCTTGCCTGCCACACCCCCTGCTACACCCCTTTGCCCCCCCTTGCCTGGTACACCCCCTGCTACACCTGTTTGCCCCTCTTGCCTGCCACACCCCCTGCTACACCCCTTTGCCCCCCTTGCCTGGTACACCCCCCTGCTACACCTGTTTGCCCCTCTTGCCTGCCACACCCCCTGCTACACCCCCTTTGCCCCCCTTGCCTGGTACACCCCCCTGCTACACCTGTTTGCCCCTCTTGCCTGCCACAACCCCCCTGCTACACCCCTTTGCCCCCCTTGCCTGGTACACCCCCTGCTACACCTGTTTGCCCCTCTTGCCTGCCACACCCCCTGCTACACCCCTTTTGCCCCCCCTTGCCTGGTACACCCCCCTGCTACACCTGTTTGCCCCTCTTGCCTGCCACACCCCCTGCTACACCCCCTTTGCCCCCCTTGCCTGGTACACCCCCTGCTACACCTGTTTGCCCCTCTTGCCTGCACACCCCCTGCTACACCCCCTTTGCCCCCCTTGCCTGGTACACCCCTGCTACACCTGTTTGCCCCTCTTGCCTGCCACACCCCCTGCTACACCCCTTTGCCCCCCCTTGCCTGGTACACCCCCTGCTACACCCTGTTTGCCCCTCTTGCA
>NW_026525537.1:0-15663 GCF_943737925.1 Anopheles nili
ATTGGTGTGACTGTCTTCTAGCCTAATACATTGCGTGTGTTTGTGTAAAAAAACTCCGATCGTTAAAGTACTTGGACGAAGAAGGATTCAGATTAGCTCGTGATCGTTTGCACCCACGGGGTCACTGTCCGTTATCTATGCAGAGACCAAAAAGCACATATATATCCCATCTTATTGGTAACAGGAGGCAGAATCAAACGGTAAGAATTAGCGTTCAGTAATGTTCTAGTGAAACTTGCGCCTAGCGATATATAAAATGTCGATCGTTTTTGGTGGTCGACTAATAAGTTTTGTTAATAGTGTAAAATGGTAAAAGCTAGTCGACATTGCGTGTGGCTGTGTGAAAAAAACTGCGATCGTTTAAGCAGTTGGCGCAAGAAAGATTCGGATTAGTTCGTGATTAGTTCGTGATCGTGTGCACCCACGGGGTCACTGTCCGTTATCTAGGGAGAGACCAAAAAGCACATTTATATCCCATCTTATCGGTAACAGGAAGCAGAATCAAACGGTAAGAGTTAGCGGGCAGTAATGTTCTAGCGAAAGGTGCGCTTAGACATACATAAAATGGCGGTCGACAAATGAGTTTTGTTAATAGTGTAAAACGGTAAAAGCTAGTGGACCTTGTGTGTGTCTGTGTGAAAAAAACTCCGTTCGTTAAAGTACTTGGCCGAAGAAGGATTCGGGTTAGCTCGTTATTAGTTCGTGATCGTTTGCACCCACGGGGTCACTGTCCGTTATCTACGGAGAGATCAAAAAGCACATATATATCCCATCTTATCGGTCACAGGAGGCAGAATCAAACGGTAAGAGTTAGCGTTCAGTAATGTTCTAGTGAACCTTGCGCCTAGCGATATATAAAATGTCGATCGTTTTTGGTGGTCGACTAATAAGTTTTGTTAATAGTGTAAAATGGTAAAAGCTAGTCGACATTGCGTGTGGCTGTGTGAAAAAACTCCGATCGTTAAAGTACTTGGCCGAAGAAGGATTCGGGTTAGCTCGTGATTAGCTCGTGATCGTTTGCACCCACGGGGTCACTGTCCGTTATCTACGGAGAGACGAAAAAGCACATATATATCCCATCTTATCGGTAACAGGAAGCAGAATCAAACGGTCAGAGTTAGCGGGCAGTAATGTGCTTGTGAAAGTTGCGCCTAGACATATATAAAATGGCGGTCGACAAATAAGTTTAGTTTTTTTTAAACTAGCGGGCATAAATGTCCCCACAAAAGTTTCGCCTAGGCAGGACACATCGAATGAAATACAAGTGATTGTGGTAATTTCAAAAAGGTGGCTTTTTTAAGCCGTTTAAAAACGTGTTTTGTTAACAGTGCGAAAACGGCAAGAGCTATCTGATTGAAATGTGTTTGGAAAAGTTCAGCCCAGACAGGACACATGAAGAGATATACAATTGATCGTTGTGATATCTAACAGCATGTATGCTTGTTGTTAAAAATATGTAAGTACCTTTTTTAATAAATTTTGATACATATTGATATAAATCAATATATATAAATATATAAATATATATTATTTACATATATATATATATATATATATATATATATATATATATATATATATTATATATATATATATATATATATTTATATATTTATATATATATATATATATATATATATATATATATATATATATATATATATATATATATATATATATATCTATATATATATATATATATATATATATATATATATATATATATATATATATATATATATATATATATATATATATATATTTATATATTTATTTAAATATATATATATATATATATATATATATATATATATATATATATATATATATATATATATATATATATATATATATAAATATATATATATATATATATATATATATATATATATATATATATATATAAAAATATATATAAATATATATTATTTACATATATATATATATATATACACATATATATATATTTATATATATATATATATATATATATATATATATATATATATATATATATATATATATATATATACATATATAATATATATATATATATATATATATATATATATATACATATATATATATATATATATATATATATATATATATATATATATATATATATATATATATATTTATATATACATATATAAGTTTATATAGTCATTTATTTTCAAATTGGCGGCCTTTTAATGGGGTTGAAAAGAGTTTGTCGCTAATTGTGGAAAAACGGTATAGGCTTGCGAGTTGAAGTGTTCTAATAAAAGTTGTGGCACATGTTATGACACGCAAACGGTTGAATAAAATTCAAAATGTCGGCTTTTTTCGGGGTTTTTAAATTGTTTTGCAATTTATGCAAAAGCGTTTAGATCTAGCGGGATGAAATGTTCTTTTGAAAGTTGCGCCCTGGCAGGCCACTTCTGATTACACACAAATGATTGCTGTAAATTAAAAATGAATGGCCTTTTTGTGGGGTTGAAAAATAGTGTTACGCAAATTGTGCAGTGTTAGAGCGTTGAAATATTCTAGTAAAAGTTGGTGTTAGGCAGGGGACATGTATTGATACTGAAATGAAAATAGTAAATTCCACATGGCGGCCTATTCTTTTGGTTGAAATAATAATTTTGCAAATTGTGCAAAAGAGGTAATAGCTAGCGGGTTGAAATGTTTTAACGAAAGTTGCGCCGTGACAGGGCACATCGTATGACTCACAAATTGATGCAGTGAATTCAAAATGGGTGTCATTTGTTTTGGATTGAAGAAATTGTTCCGCAATTTGTGCAAAAGTGGGAAGAGCTAGCAGCTTGAAATATTATAGTGAAAGTTGCACACTGGTTTGAATCATGTAATGACACACAAACGGTTTATATAAATTCAAAATTGTTACCTTATTGTTTCAGGGTAAACATTTATTGTTGCAATTTTTAAAATAACTAATTATTTTATTTATTGAGCGATTGTTTTGATCTAGGTTTCATTCTTAAATATTCTTTATTTCAGATACACTCTTCTTGTAATCACTCCCTCTCCTTATTCCTGCCACACCCCCTGCTACACCTGTTTGCCCCTCTTGCCTGCCACACCCCCTGCTACACCCCTTTGCCCCCCTTGCCTGGTACACCCCCTGCTACACCTGTTTGCCCCTCTTGCCTGCCACACCCCCTGCTACACCCCTTTGCCCCCCTTGCCTGGTACACCCCCTGCTACACCTGTTTGCCCCTCTTGCCTGCCACACCCCCTGCTACACCCCTTTGCCCCCCTTGCCTGGTACACCCCCTGCTACACCTGTTTGCCCCTCTTGCCTGCCACACCCCCTGCTACACCCCTTTGCCCCCCTTGCCTGGTACACCCCCTGCTACACCTGTTTGCCCCTCTTGCCTGCCACACCCCCTGCTACACCCCTTTGCCCCCCTTGCCTGGTACACCCCCTGCTACACCTGTTTGCCCCTCTTGCCTGCCACACCCCCTGCTACACCCCTTTGCCCCCCTTGCCTGGTACACCCCCTGCTACACCCCTTTGCCCCTCTTGCCTGCCACACCCCCTGCTACACCCCTTTGCCCCCCTTGCCTGGTACACCCCCTGCTACACCTGTTTGCCCCTCTTGCCTGCCACACCCCCTGCTACACCCCTTTGCCCCCCTTGCCTGGTACACCCCCTGCTACACCTGTTTGCCCCTCTTGCCTGCCACACCCCCTGCTACACCCCTTTGCCCCCCTTGCCTGGTACACCCCCTGCTACACCTGTTTGCCCCTCTTGCCTGCCACACCCCCTGCTACACCCCTTTGCCCCCCTTGCCTGGTACACCCCCTGCTACACCTGTTTGCCCCTCTTGCCTGCCACACCCCCTGCTACACCCCTTTGCCCCCCTTGCCTGGTACACCCCCTGCTACACCTGTTTGCCCCTCTTGCCTGCCACACCCCCTGCTACACCCCTTTGCCCCCCTTGCCTGGTACACCCCCTGCTACACCTGTTTGCCCCTCTTGCCTGCCACACCCCCTGCTACACCCCTTTGCCCCCCTTGCCTGGTACACCCCCTGCTACACCTGTTTGCCCCTCTTGCCTGCCACACCCCCTGCTACACCCCTTTGCCCCCCTTGCCTGGTACACCCCCTGCTACACCTGTTTGCCCCTCTTGCCTGCCACACCCCCTGCTACACCCCTGCCCCCCTTGCCTGGTACACCCCCTGCTACACCTGTTTGCCCCTCTTGCCTGCCACACCCCCTGCTACACCCCTTTGCCCCCCTTGCCTGGTACACCCCCTGCTACACCTGTTTGCCCCTCTTGCCTGCCACACCCCCTGCTACACCCCTTTGCCCCCCTTGCCTGGTACACCCCCTGCTACACCTGTTTGCCCCTCTTGCCTGCCACACCCCCTGCTACACCCCTTTGCCCCCCTTGCCTGGTACACCCCCTGCTACACCTGTTTGCCCCTCTTGCCTGCCACACCCCCCTGCTACACCCCTTTGCCCCCCTTGCCTGGTACACCCCCTGCTACACCTGTTTGCCCCTCTTGCCTGCCACACCCCCTGCTACACCCCTTTGCCCCCCTTGCCTGGTACACCCCCTGCTACACCTGTTTGCCCCTCTTGCCTGCCACACCCCCTGCTACACCCCTTTGCCCCCCTTGCCTGGTACACCCCCTGCTACACCTGTTTGCCCCTCTTGCCTGCCACACCCCCTGCTACACCCCTTTGCCCCCCTTGCCTGGTACACCCCCTGCTACACCTGTTTGCCCCTCTTGCCTGCCACACCCCCTGCTACACCCCTTTGCCCCCCTTGCCTGGTACACCCCCTGCTACACCTGTTTGCCCCTCTTGCCTGCCACACCCCCTGCTACACCCCTTTGCCCCCCTTGCCTGGTACACCCCCTGCTACACCTGTTTGCCCCTCTTGCCTGCCACACCCCCTGCTACACCCCTTTGCCCCCCTTGCCTGGTACACCCCCTGCTACACCTGTTTGCCCCTCTTGCCTGCCACACCCCCTGCTACACCCCCTTTGCCCCCCTTGCCTGGTACACCCCCTGCTACACCTGTTTGCCCCTCTTGCCTGCCACACCCCCTGCTACACCCCTTTGCCCCCCTTGCCTGGTACACCCCCTGCTACACCTGTTTGCCCCTCTTGCCTGCCACACCCCCTGCTACACCCCTTTGCCCCCCTTGCCTGGTACACCCCCTGCTACACCTGTTTGCCCCTCTTGCCTGCCACACCCCCTGCTACACCCCTTTGCCCCCCTTGCCTGGTACACCCCCTGCTACACCTGTTTGCCCCTCTTGCCTGCCACACCCCCTGCTACACCCCTTTGCCCCCCTTGCCTGGTACACCCCCTGCTACACCTGTTTGCCCCTCTTGCCTGCCACACCCCCTGCTACACCCCTTTGCCCCCCTTGCCTGGTACACCCCCTGCTACACCTGTTTGCCCCTCTTGCCTGCCACACCCCCTGCTACACCCCTTTGCCCCCCTTGCCTGGTACACCCCCTGCTACACCTGTTTGCCCCTCTTGCCTGCCACACCCCCTGCTACACCCCTTTGCCCCCCTTGCCTGGTACACCCCCTGCTACACCTGTTTGCCCCTCTTGCCTGCCACACCCCCTGCTACACCCCTTTGCCCCCCTTGCCTGGTACACCCCCTGCTACACCTGTTTGCCCCTCTTGCCTGCCACACCCCCTGCTACACCCCTTTGCCCCCCTTGCCTGGTACACCCCCTGCTACACCTGTTTGCCCCTCTTGCCTGCCACACCCCCTGCTACACCCCTTTGCCCCACTTGCCTGGTACACCCCCTGCTACACCTGTTTGCCCCTCTTGCCTGCCACACCCCCTGCTACACCCCTTTGCCCCCCTTGCCTGGTACACCCCCTGCTACACCTGTTTGCCCCTCTTGCCTGCCACACCCCCTGCTACACCCCTTTGCCCCCCTTGCCTGGTACACCCCCTGCTACACCTGTTTGCCCCTCTTGCCTGCCACACCCCCTGCTACACCCCTTTGCCCCCCTTGCCTGGTACACCCCCTGCTACACCTGTTTGCCCCTCTTGCCTGCCACACCCCCTGCTACACCCCTTTGCCCCCCTTGCCTGGTACACCCCCTGCTACACCTGTTTGCCCCTCTTGCCTGCCACACCCCCTGCTACACCCCTTTGCCCCCCTTGCCTGGTACACCCCCTGCTACACCTGTTTGCCCCTCTTGCCTGCCACACCCCCTGCTACACCCCTTTGCCCCCCTTGCCTGGTACACCCCCTGCTACACCTGTTTGCCCCTCTTGCCTGCCACACCCCCTGCTACACCCCTTTGCCCCCCTTGCCTGGTACACCCCCTGCTACACCTGTTTGCCCCTCTTGCCTGCCACACCCCCTGCTACACCCCTTTGCCCCCCTTGCCTGGTACACCCCCTGCTACACCTGTTTGCCCCTCTTGCCTGCCACACCCCCTGCTACACCCCTTTGCCCCCCTTGCCTGGTACACCCCCTGCTACACCTGTTTGCCCCTCTTGCCTGCCACACCCCCTGCTACACCCCTTTGCCCCCCTTGCCTGGTACACCCCCTGCTACACCTGTTTGCCCCTCTTGCCTGCCACACCCCCTGCTACACCCCTTTGCCCCCCTTGCCTGGTACACCCCCTGCTACACCTGTTTGCCCCTCTTGCCTGCCACACCCCCTGCTACACCCCTTTGCCCCCCTTGCCTGGTACACCCCCTGCTACACCCCTTTGCCCCCCTTGCCTGGTACACCCCCTGCTACACCTGTTTGCCCCTCTTGCCTGCCACACCCCCTGCTACACCCCTTTGCCCCCCTTGCCTGGTACACCCCCTGCTACACCTGTTTGCCCCTCTTGCCTGCCACACCCCCTGCTACACCCCTTTGCCCCCCTTGCCTGGTACACCCCCTGCTACACCTGTTTGCCCCTCTTGCCTGCCACACCCCCTGCTACACCCCTTTGCCCCCCTTGCCTGGTACACCCCCTGCTACACCTGTTTGCCCCTCTTGCCTGCCACACCCCCTGCTACACCCCTTTGCCCCCCTTGCCTGGTACACCCCCTGCTACACCCCTTTGCCCCTCTTGCCTGCCACACCCCCTGCTACACCCCTTTGCCCCCCTTGCCTGGTACACCCCCTGCTACACCTGTTTGCCCCTCTTGCCTGCCACACCCCCTGCTACACCCCTTTGCCCCCCTTGCCTGGTACACCCCCTGCTACACCTGTTTGCCCCTCTTGCCTGCCACACCCCCTGCTACACCCCTTTGCCCCCCTTGCCTGGTACACCCCCTGCTACACCTGTTTGCCCCTCTTGCCTGCCACACCCCCTGCTACACCCCTTTGCCCCCCTTGCCTGGTACACCCCCTGCTACACCTGTTTGCCCCTCTTGCCTGCCACACCCCCTGCTACACCCCTTTGCCCCCCTTGCCTGGTACACCCCCTGCTACACCTGTTTGCCCCTCTTGCCTGCCACACCCCCTGCTACACCCCTTTGCCCCCCTTGCCTGGTACACCCCCTGCTACACCTGTTTGCCCCTCTTGCCTGCCACACCCCCTGCTACACCCCTTTGCCCCCCTTGCCTGGTACACCCCCTGCTACACCCGTTTGCCCCTCTTGCCTGCCACACCCCCTGCTACACCCCTTTGCCCCCCTTGCCTGGTACACCCCCTGCTACACCTGTTTGCCCCTCTTGCCTGCCACACCCCCTGCTACACCCCTTTGCCCCCCTTGCCTGGTACACCCCCTGCTACACCTGTTTGCCCCTCTTGCCTGCCACACCCCCTGCTACACCCCTTTGCCCCCCTTGCCTGGTACACCCCCTGCTACACCTGTTTGCCCCTCTTGCCTGCCACACCCCCTGCTACACCCCTTTGCCCCTCTTGCCTGGTACACCCCCTGCTACACCTGTTTGCCCCTCTTGCCTGCCACACCCCCTGCTACACCCCTTTGCCCCCCTTGCCTGGTACACCCCCTGCTACACCTGTTTGCCCCTCTTGCCTGCCACACCCCCTGCTACACCCCTTTGCCCCCCTTGCCTGGTACACCCCCTGCTACACCTGTTTGCCCCTCTTGCCTGCCACACCCCCTGCTACACCCCTTTGCCCCCCTTGCCTGGTACACCCCCTGCTACACCTGTTTGCCCCTCTTGCCTGCCACACCCCCTGCTACACCCCTTTGCCCCCCTTGCCTGGTACACTCCCCCTGCTACACCTGTTTGCCCCTCTTGCCTGCCACACCCCCTGCTACACCCCTTTGCCCCCCTTGCCTGGTACACCCCCTGCTACACCTGTTTGCCCCTCTTGCCTGCCACACCCCCTGCTACACCCCTTTGCCCCCCTTGCCTGGTACACCCCCTGCTACACCTGTTTGCCCCTCTTGCCTGCCACACCCCCTGCTACACCCCTTTGCCCCCCTTGCCTGGTACACCCCCTGCTACACCTGTTTGCCCCTCTTGCCTGCCACACCCCCTGCTACACCCCTTTGCCCCCCTTGCCTGGTACACCCCCTGCTACACCTGTTTGCCCCTCTTGCCTGCCACACCCCCTGCTACACCCCTTTGCCCCCCTTGCCTGGTACACCCCCTGCTACACCTGTTTGCCCCTCTTGCCTGCCACACCCCCTGCTACACCCCTTTGCCCCCCTTGCCTGGTACACCCCCTGCTACACCTGTTTGCCCCTCTTGCCTGCCACACCCCCTGCTACACCCCTTTGCCCCCCTTGCCTGGTACACCCCCTGCTACACCTGTTTGCCCCTCTTGCCTGCCACACCCCCTGCTACACCCCTTTGCCCCCCTTGCCTGGTACACCCCCTGCTACACCTGTTTGCCCCTCTTGCCTGCCACACCCCCTGCTACACCCCTTTGCCCCCCTTGCCTGGTACACCCCCTGCTACACCTGTTTGCCCCTCTTGCCTGCCACACCCCCTGCTACACCCCTTTGCCCCCCTTGCCTGGTACACCCCCTGCTACACCTGTTTGCCCCTCTTGCCTGCCACACCCCCTGCTACACCCCTTTGCCCCCCTTGCCTGGTACACCCCCTGCTACACCTGTTTGCCCCTCTTGCCTGCCACACCCCCTGCTACACCCCTTTGCCCCCCTTGCCTGGTACACCCCCTGCTACACCTGTTTGCCCCTCTTGCCTGCCACACCCCCTGCTACACCCCTTTGCCCCCCTTGCCTGGTACACCCCCTGCTACACCTGTTTGCCCCTCTTGCCTGCCACACCCCCTGCTACACCCCTTTGCCCCCCTTGCCTGGTACACCCCCCTGCTACACCTGTTTGCCCCTCTTGCCTGCCACACCCCCTGCTACACCCCTTTGCCCCCCTTGCCTGGTACACCCCCTGCTACACCTGTTTGCCCCTCTTGCCTGCCACACCCCCTGCTACACCCCTTTGCCCCCCTTGCCTGGTACACCCCCTGCTACACCTGTTTGCCCCTCTTGCCTGCCACACCCCCTGCTACACCCCTTTGCCCCCCTTGCCTGGTACACCCCCTGCTACACCTGTTTGCCCCTCTTGCCTGCCACACCCCCTGCTACACCCCTTTGCCCCCCTTGCCTGGTACACCCCCTGCTACACCTGTTTGCCCCTCTTGCCTGCCACACCCCCTGCTACACCCCTTTGCCCCCCTTGCCTGGTACACCCCCTGCTACACCTGTTTGCCCCTCTTGCCTGCCACACCCCCTGCTACACCCCTTTGCCCCCCTTGCCTGGTACACCCCCTGCTACACCTGTTTGCCCCTCTTGCCTGCCACACCCCCTGCTACACCCCTTTGCCCCCCTTGCCTGGTACACCCCCTGCTACACCTGTTTGCCCCTCTTGCCTGCCACACCCCCTGCTACACCCCTTTGCCCCCCTTGCCTGGTACACCCCCTGCTACACCTGTTTGCCCCTCTTGCCTGCCACACCCCCTGCTACACCCCTTTGCCCCCCTTGCCTGGTACACCCCCTGCTACACCTGTTTGCCCCTCTTGCCTGCCACACCCCCTGCTACACCCCTTTGCCCCCCTTGCCTGGTACACCCCCTGCTACACCTGTTTGCCCCTCTTGCCTGCCACACCCCCTGCTACACCCCTTTGCCCCCCTTGCCTGGTACACCCCCTGCTACACCTGTTTGCCCCTCTTGCCTGCCACACCCCCTGCTACACCCCTTTGCCCCCCTTGCCTGGTACACCCCCTGCTACACCTGTTTGCCCCTCTTGCCTGCCACACCCCCTGCTACACCCCTTTGCCCCCCTTGCCTGGTACACCCCCTGCTACACCTGTTTGCCCCTCTTGCCTGCCACACCCCCTGCTACACCCCTTTGCCCCCCTTGCCTGGTACACCCCCTGCTACACCTGTTTGCCCCTCTTGCCTGCCACACCCCCTGCTACACCCCTTTGCCCCCCTTGCCTGGTACACCCCCTGCTACACCTGTTTGCCCCTCTTGCCTGCCACACCCCCTGCTACACCCCTTTGCCCCCCTTGCCTGGTACACCCCCTGCTACACCTGTTTGCCCCTCTTGCCTGCCACACCCCCTGCTACACCCCTTTGCCCCCCTTGCCTGGTACACCCCCTGCTACACCTGTTTGCCCCTCTTGCCTGCCACACCCCCTGCTACACCCCTTTGCCCCCCTTGCCTGGTACACCCCCTGCTACACCTGTTTGCCCCTCTTGCCTGCCACACCCCCTGCTACACCCCTTTGCCCCCCTTGCCTGGTACACCCCCTGCTACACCTGTTTGCCCCTCTTGCCTGCCACACCCCCTGCTACACCCCTTTGCCCCCCTTGCCTGGTACACCCCCTGCTACACCTGTTTGCCCCTCTTGCCTGCCACACCCCCTGCTACACCCCTTTGCCCCCCTTGCCTGGTACACCCCCTGCTACACCTGTTTGCCCCTCTTGCCTGCCACACCCCCTGCTACACCCCTTTGCCCCCCTTGCCTGGTACACCCCCTGCTACACCTGTTTGCCCCTCTTGCCTGCCACACCCCCTGCTACACCCCTTTGCCCCCCTTGCCTGGTACACCCCCTGCTACACCTGTTTGCCCCTCTTGCCTGCCACACCCCCTGCTACACCCCTTTGCCCCCCTTGCCTGGTACACCCCCTGCTACACCTGTTTGCCCCTCTTGCCTGCCACACCCCCTGCTACACCCCTTTGCCCCCCTTGCCTGGTACACCCCCTGCTACACCTGTTTGCCCCTCTTGCCTGCCACACCCCCTGCTACACCCCTTTGCCCCCCTTGCCTGGTACACCCCCTGCTACACCTGTTTGCCCCTCTTGCCTGCCACACCCCCTGCTACACCCCTTTGCCCCCCTTGCCTGGTACACCCCCTGCTACACCTGTTTGCCCCTCTTGCCTGCCACACCCCCTGCTACACCCCTTTGCCCCCCTTGCCTGGTACACCCCCTGCTACACCTGTTTGCCCCTCTTGCCTGCCACACCCCCTGCTACACCCCTTTGCCCCCCTTGCCTGGTACACCCCCTGCTACACCTGTTTGCCCCTCTTGCCTGCCACACCCCCTGCTACACCCCTTTGCCCCCCTTGCCTGGTACACCCCCTGCTACACCTGTTTGCCCCTCTTGCCTGCCACACCCCCTGCTACACCCCTTTGCCCCCCTTGCCTGGTACACCCCCTGCTACACCTGTTTGCCCCTCTTGCCTGCCACACCCCCTGCTACACCCCTTTGCCCCCCTTGCCTGGTACACCCCCTGCTACACCTGTTTGCCCCTCTTGCCTGCCACACCCCCTGCTACACCCCTTTGCCCCCCTTGCCTGGTACACCCCCTGCTACACCTGTTTGCCCCTCTTGCCTGCCACACCCCCTGCTACACCCCTTTGCCCCCCTTGCCTGGTACACCCCCTGCTACACCTGTTTGCCCCTCTTGCCTGCCACACCCCCTGCTACACCCCTTTGCCCCCCTTGCCTGGTACACCCCCTGCTACACCTGTTTGCCCCTCTTGCCTGCCACACCCCCTGCTACACCCCTTTGCCCCCCTTGCCTGGTACACCCCCTGCTACACCTGTTTGCCCCTCTTGCCTGCCACACCCCCTGCTACACCCCTTTGCCCCCCTTGCCTGGTACACCCCCTGCTACACCTGTTTGCCCCTCTTGCCTGCCACACCCCCTGCTACACCCCTTTGCCCCCCTTGCCTGGTACACCCCCTGCTACACCTGTTTGCCCCTCTTGCCTGCCACACCCCCTGCTACACCCCTTTGCCCCCCTTGCCTGGTACACCCCCTGCTACACCTGTTTGCCCCTCTTGCCTGCCACACCCCCTGCTACACCCCTTTGCCCCCCTTGCCTGGTACACCCCCTGCTACACCTGTTTGCCCCTCTTGCCTGCCACACCCCCTGCTACACCCCTTTGCCCCCCTTGCCTGGTACACCCCCTGCTACACCTGTTTGCCCCTCTTGCCTGCCACACCCCCCTGCTACACCCCTTTGCCCCCCTTGCCTGGTACACCCCCTGCTACACCTGTTTGCCCCTCTTGCCTGCCACACCCCCTGCTACACCCCTTTGCCCCCCTTGCCTGGTACACCCCCTGCTACACCTGTTTGCCCCTCTTGCCTGCCACACCCCCTGCTACACCCCTTTGCCCCCCTTGCCTGGTACACCCCCTGCTACACCTGTTTGCCCCTCTTGCCTGCCACACCCCCTGCTACACCCCTTTGCCCCCCTTGCCTGGTACACCCCCTGCTACACCTGTTTGCCCCTCTTGCCTGCCACACCCCCCTGCTACACCCCTTTGCCCCCCTTGCCTGGTACACCCCCTGCTACACCTGTTTGCCCCTCTTGCCTGCCACACCCCCTGCTACACCCCTTTGCCCCCCTTGCCTGGTACACCCCCTGCTACACCTGTTTGCCCCTCTTGCCTGCCACACCCCCTGCTACACCCCTTTGCCCCCCTTGCCTGGTACACCCCCTGCTACACCTGTTTGCCCCTCTTGCCTGCCACACCCCCTGCTACACCCCTTTGCCCCCCTTGCCTGGTACACCCCCCTGCTACACCTGTTTGCCCCTCTTGCCTGCCACACCCCCTGCTACACCCCTTTGCCCCCCTTGCCTGGTACACCCCCTGCTACACCTGTTTGCCCCTCTTGCCTGCCACACCCCCTGCTACACCCCTTTGCCCCCCTTGCCTGGTACACCCCCTGCTACACCTGTTTGCCCCTCTTGCCTGCCACACCCCCTGCTACACCCCTTTGCCCCCCTTGCCTGGTACACCCCCTGCTACACCTGTTTGCCCCTCTTGCCTGCCACACCCCCTGCTACACCCCTTTGCCCCCCTTGCCTGGTACACCCCCTGCTACACCTGTTTGCCCCTCTTGCCTGCCACACCCCCTGCTACACCCCTTTGCCCCCCTTGCCTGGTACACCCCCTGCTACACCTGTTTGCCCCTCTTGCCTGCCACACCCCCTGCTACACCCCTTTGCCCCCCTTGCCTGGTACACCCCCTGCTACACCTGTTTGCCCCTCTTGCCTGCCACACCCCCTGCTACACCCCTTTGCCCCCCTTGCCTGGTACACCCCCTGCTACACCTGTTTGCCCCTCTTGCCTGCCACACCCCCTGCTACACCCCTTTGCCCCCCTTGCCTGGTACACCCCCTGCTACACCTGTTTGCCCCTCTTGCCTGCCACACCCCCTGCTACACCCCTTTGCCCCCCTTGCCTGGTACACCCCCTGCTACACCTGTTTGCCCCTCTTGCCTGCCACACCCCCTGCTACACCCCTTTGCCCCCCTTGCCTGGTACACCCCCTGCTACACCTGTTTGCCCCTCTTGCCTGCCACACCCCCTGCTACACCCCTTTGCCCCCCTTGCCTGGTACACCCCCCTGCTACACCTGTTTGCCCCTCTTGCCTGCCACACCCCCTGCTACACCCCTTTGCCCCCCTTGCCTGGTACACCCCCTGCTACACCTGTTTGCCCCTCTTGCCTGCCACACCCCCTGCTACACCCCTTTGCCCCCCTTGCCTGGTACACCCCCTGCTACACCTGTTTGCCCCTCTTGCCTGCCACACCCCCTGCTACACCCCTTTGCCCCCCTTGCCTGGTACACCCCCTGCTACACCTGTTTGCCCCTCTTGCCTGCCACACCCCCTGCTACACCCCTTTGCCCCCCTTGCCTGGTACACCCCCTGCTACACCTGTTTGCCCCTCTTGCCTGCCACACCCCCTGCTACACCCCTTTGCCCCCCTTGCCTGGTACACCCCCTGCTACACCTGTTTGCCCCTCTTGCCTGCCACACCCCCTGCTACACCCCTTTGCCCCCCTTGCCTGGTACACCCCCTGCTACACCTGTTTGCCCCTCTTGCCTGCCACACCCCCTGCTACACCCCTTTGCCCCCCTTGCCTGGTACACCCCCTGCTACACCTGTTTGCCCCTCTTGCCTGCCACACCCCCTGCTACACCCCTTTGCCCCCCTTGCCTGGTACACCCCCTGCTACACCTGTTTGCCCCTCTTGCCTGCCACACCCCCTGCTACACCCCTTTGCCCCCCTTGCCTGGTACACCCCCTGCTACACCTGTTTGCCCCTCTTGCCTGCCACACCCCCTGCTACACCCCTTTGCCCCCCTTGCCTGGTACACCCCCTGCTACACCTGTTTGCCCCTCTTGCCTGCCACACCCCCTGCTACACCCCTTTGCCCCCCTTGCCTGGTACACCCCCTGCTACACCTGTTTGCCCCTCTTGCCTGCCACACCCCCTGCTACACCCCTTTGCCCCCCTTGCCTGGTACACCCCCTGCTACACCTGTTTGCCCCTCTTGCCTGCCACACCCCCTGCTACACCCCTTTGCCCCCCTTGCCTGGTACACCCCCTGCTACACCTGTTTGCCCCTCTTGCCTGCCACACCCCCTGCTACACCCCTTTGCCCCCCTTGCCTGGTACACCCCCTGCTACACCTGTTTGCCCCTCTTGCCTGCCACACCCCCTGCTACACCCCTTTGCCCCCCTTGCCTGGTACAACCCCCTGCTACACCTGTTTGCCCCTCTTGCCTGCCACACCCCCTGCTACACCCCTTTGCCCCCCTTGCCTGGTACACCCCCTGCTACACCTGTTTGCCCCTCTTGCCTGCCACACCCCCTGCTACACCCCTTTGCCCCCCTTGCCTGGTACACCCCCTGCTACACCTGTTTGCCCCTCTTGCCTGCCACACCCCCTGCTACACCCCTTTGCCCCCCTTGCCTGGTACACCCCCTGCTACACCTGTTTGCCCCTCTTGCCTGCCACACCCCCTGCTACACCCCTTTGCCCCCCTTGCCTGGTACACCCCCTGCTACACCTGTTTGCCCCTCTTGCCTGCCACACCCCCTGCTACACCCCTTTGCCCCCCTTGCCTGGTACACCCCCTGCTACACCTGTTTGCCCCTCTTGCCTGCCACACCCCCTGCTACACCCCTTTGCCCCCCTTGCCTGGTACACCCCCTGCTACACCTGTTTGCCCCTCTTGCCTGCCACACCCCCTGCTACACCCCTTTGCCCCCCTTGCCTGGTACACCCCCTGCTACACCTGTTTGCCCCTCTTGCCTGCCACACCCCCTGCTACACCCCTTTGCCCCCCTTGCCTGGTACACCCCCTGCTACACCTGTTTGCCCCTCTTGCCTGCCACACCCCCTGCTACACCCCTTTGCCCCCCTTGCCTGGTACACCCCCTGCTACACCTGTTTGCCCCTCTTGC
>NW_026525538.1:0-7138 GCF_943737925.1 Anopheles nili
CACCCCCTGCTACACCTGTTTGCCCCTCTTGCCTGCCACACCCCCTGCTACACCCCTTTGCCCCCCTTGCCTGGTACACCCCCTGCTACACCTGTTTGCCCCTCTTGCCTGCCACACCCCCTGCTACACCCCTTTGCCCCCCTTGCCTGGTACACCCCCTGCTACACCTGTTTGCCCCTCTTGCCTGCCACACCCCCTGCTACACCCCTTTGCCCCCCTTGCCTGGTACACCCCCTGCTACACCTGTTTGCCCCTCTTGCCTGCCACACCCCCTGCTACACCCCTTTGCCCCCCTTGCCTGGTACACCCCCTGCTACACCTGTTTGCCCCTCTTGCCTGCCACACCCCCTGCTACACCCCTTTGCCCCCCTTGCCTGGTACACCCCCTGCTACACCTGTTTGCCCCTCTTGCCTGCCACACCCCCTGCTACACCCCTTTGCCCCCCTTGCCTGGTACACCCCCTGCTACACCTGTTTGCCCCTCTTGCCTGCCACACCCCCTGCTACACCCCTTTGCCCCCCTTGCCTGGTACACCCCCTGCTACACCTGTTTGCCCCTCTTGCCTGCCACACCCCCTGCTACACCCCTTTGCCCCCCTTGCCTGGTACACCCCCTGCTACACCTGTTTGCCCCTCTTGCCTGCCACACCCCCTGCTACACCCCTTTGCCCCCCTTGCCTGGTACACCCCCTGCTACACCTGTTTGCCCCTCTTGCCTGCCACACCCCCTGCTACACCCCTTTGCCCCCCTTGCCTGGTACACCCCCTGCTACACCTGTTTGCCCCTCTTGCCTGCCACACCCCCTGCTACACCCCTTTGCCCCCCTTGCCTGGTACACCCCCTGCTACACCTGTTTGCCCCTCTTGCCTGCCACACCCCCTGCTACACCCCTTTGCCCCCCTTGCCTGGTACACCCCCTGCTACACCTGTTTGCCCCTCTTGCCTGCCACACCCCCTGCTACACCCCTTTGCCCCCCTTGCCTGGTACACCCCCTGCTACACCTGTTTGCCCCTCTTGCCTGCCACACCCCCTGCTACACCCCTTTGCCCCCCTTGCCTGGTACACCCCCTGCTACACCTGTTTGCCCCTCTTGCCTGCCACACCCCCTGCTACACCCCTTTGCCCCCCTTGCCTGGTACACCCCCTGCTACACCTGTTTGCCCCTCTTGCCTGCCACACCCCCTGCTACACCCCTTTGCCCCCCTTGCCTGGTACACCCCCTGCTACACCTGTTTGCCCCTCTTGCCTGCCACACCCCCTGCTACACCCCTTTGCCCCCCTTGCCTGGTACACCCCCTGCTACACCTGTTTGCCCCTCTTGCCTGCCACACCCCCTGCTACACCCCTTTGCCCCCCTTGCCTGGTACACCCCCTGCTACACCTGTTTGCCCCTCTTGCCTGCCACACCCCCTGCTACACCCCTTTGCCCCCCTTGCCTGGTACACCCCCTGCTACACCTGTTTGCCCCTCTTGCCTGCCACACCCCCTGCTACACCCCTTTGCCCCCCTTGCCTGGTACACCCCCTGCTACACCTGTTTGCCCCTCTTGCCTGCCACACCCCCTGCTACACCCCTTTGCCCCCCTTGCCTGGTACACCCCCTGCTACACCTGTTTGCCCCTCTTGCCTGCCACACCCCCTGCTACACCCCTTTGCCCCCCTTGCCTGGTACACCCCCTGCTACACCTGTTTGCCCCTCTTGCCTGCCACACCCCCTGCTACACCCCTTTGCCCCCCTTGCCTGGTACACCCCCTGCTACACCTGTTTGCCCCTCTTGCCTGCCACACCCCCTGCTACACCCCTTTGCCCCCCTTGCCTGGTACACCCCCTGCTACACCTGTTTGCCCCTCTTGCCTGCCACACCCCCTGCTACACCCCTTTGCCCCCCTTGCCTGGTACACCCCCTGCTACACCTGTTTGCCCCTCTTGCCTGCCACACCCCCTGCTACACCCCTTTGCCCCCCTTGCCTGGTACACCCCCTGCTACACCTGTTTGCCCCTCTTGCCTGCCACACCCCCTGCTACACCCCTTTGCCCCCCTTGCCTGGTACACCCCCTGCTACACCTGTTTGCCCCTCTTGCCTGCCACACCCCCTGCTACACCCCTTTGCCCCCCTTGCCTGGTACACCCCCTGCTACACCTGTTTGCCCCTCTTGCCTGCCACACCCCCTGCTACACCCCTTTGCCCCCCTTGCCTGGTACACCCCCTGCTACACCTGTTTGCCCCTCTTGCCTGCCACACCCCCTGCTACACCCCTTTGCCCCCCTTGCCTGGTACACCCCCTGCTACACCTGTTTGCCCCTCTTGCCTGCCACACCCCCTGCTACACCCCTTTGCCCCCCTTGCCTGGTACACCCCCTGCTACACCTGTTTGCCCCTCTTGCCTGCCACACCCCCTGCTACACCCCTTTGCCCCCCTTGCCTGGTACACCCCCTGCTACACCTGTTTGCCCCTCTTGCCTGCCACACCCCCTGCTACACCCCTTTGCCCCCCTTGCCTGGTACACCCCCTGCTACACCTGTTTGCCCCTCTTGCCTGCCACACCCCCTGCTACACCCCTTTGCCCCCCTTGCCTGGTACACCCCCTGCTACACCTGTTTGCCCCTCTTGCCTGCCACACCCCCTGCTACACCCCTTTGCCCCCCTTGCCTGGTACACCCCCTGCTACACCTGTTTGCCCCTCTTGCCTGCCACACCCCCTGCTACACCCCTTTGCCCCCCTTGCCTGGTACACCCCCTGCTACACCTGTTTGCCCCTCTTGCCTGCCACACCCCCTGCTACACCCCTTTGCCCCCCTTGCCTGGTACACCCCCTGCTACACCTGTTTGCCCCTCTTGCCTGCCACACCCCCTGCTACACCCCTTTGCCCCCCTTGCCTGGTACACCCCCTGCTACACCTGTTTGCCCCTCTTGCCTGCCACACCCCCTGCTACACCCCTTTGCCCCCCTTGCCTGGTACACCCCCTGCTACACCTGTTTGCCCCTCTTGCCTGCCACACCCCCTGCTACACCCCTTTGCCCCCCTTGCCTGGTACACCCCCTGCTACACCTGTTTGCCCCTCTTGCCTGCCACACCCCCTGCTACACCCCTTTGCCCCCCTTGCCTGGTACACCCCCTGCTACACCTGTTTGCCCCTCTTGCCTGCCACACCCCCTGCTACACCCCTTTGCCCCCCTTGCCTGGTACACCCCCTGCTACACCTGTTTGCCCCTCTTGCCTGCCACACCCCCTGCTACACCCCTTTGCCCCCCTTGCCTGGTACACCCCCTGCTACACCTGTTTGCCCCTCTTGCCTGCCACACCCCCTGCTACACCCCTTTGCCCCCCTTGCCTGGTACACCCCCTGCTACACCTGTTTGCCCCTCTTGCCTGCCACACCCCCTGCTACACCCCTTTGCCCCCCTTGCCTGGTACACCCCCTGCTACACCTGTTTGCCCCTCTTGCCTGCCACACCCCCTGCTACACCCCTTTGCCCCCCTTGCCTGGTACACCCCCTGCTACACCTGTTTGCCCCTCTTGCCTGCCACACCCCCTGCTACACCCCTTTGCCCCCCTTGCCTGGTACACCCCCTGCTACACCTGTTTGCCCCTCTTGCCTGCCACACCCCCTGCTACACCCCTTTGCCCCCCTTGCCTGGTACACCCCCTGCTACACCTGTTTGCCCCTCTTGCCTGCCACACCCCCTGCTACACCCCTTTGCCCCCCTTGCCTGGTACACCCCCTGCTACACCTGTTTGCCCCTCTTGCCTGCCACACCCCCTGCTACACCCCTTTGCCCCCCTTGCCTGGTACACCCCCTGCTACACCTGTTTGCCCCTCTTGCCTGCCACACCCCCTGCTACACCCCTTTGCCCCCCTTGCCTGGTACACCCCCTGCTACACCTGTTTGCCCCTCTTGCCTGCCACACCCCCTGCTACACCCCTTTGCCCCCCTTGCCTGGTACACCCCCTGCTACACCTGTTTGCCCCTCTTGCCTGCCACACCCCCTGCTACACCCCTTTGCCCCCCTTGCCTGGTACACCCCCTGCTACACCTGTTTGCCCCTCTTGCCTGCCACACCCCCTGCTACACCCCTTTGCCCCCCTTGCCTGGTACACCCCCTGCTACACCTGTTTGCCCCTCTTGCCTGCCACACCCCCTGCTACACCCCTTTGCCCCCCTTGCCTGGTACACCCCCTGCTACACCTGTTTGCCCCTCTTGCCTGCCACACCCCCTGCTACACCCCTTTGCCCCCCTTGCCTGGTACACCCCCTGCTACACCTGTTTGCCCCTCTTGCCTGCCACACCCCCTGCTACACCCCTTTGCCCCCCTTGCCTGGTACACCCCCTGCTACACCTGTTTGCCCCTCTTGCCTGCCACACCCCCTGCTACACCCCTTTGCCCCCCTTGCCTGGTACACCCCCTGCTACACCTGTTTGCCCCTCTTGCCTGCCACACCCCCTGCTACACCCCTTTGCCCCCCTTGCCTGGTACACCCCCTGCTACACCTGTTTGCCCCTCTTGCCTGCCACACCCCCTGCTACACCCCTTTGCCCCCCTTGCCTGGTACACCCCCTGCTACACCTGTTTGCCCCTCTTGCCTGCCACACCCCCTGCTACACCCCTTTGCCCCCCTTGCCTGGTACACCCCCTGCTACACCTGTTTGCCCCTCTTGCCTGCCACACCCCCTGCTACACCCCTTTGCCCCCCTTGCCTGGTACACCCCCTGCTACACCTGTTTGCCCCTCTTGCCTGCCACACCCCCTGCTACACCCCTTTGCCCCCCTTGCCTGGTACACCCCCTGCTACACCTGTTTGCCCCTCTTGCCTGCCACACCCCCTGCTACACCCCTTTGCCCCCCTTGCCTGGTACACCCCCTGCTACACCTGTTTGCCCCTCTTGCCTGCCACACCCCCTGCTACACCCCTTTGCCCCCCTTGCCTGGTACACCCCCTGCTACACCTGTTTGCCCCTCTTGCCTGCCACACCCCCTGCTACACCCCTTTGCCCCCCTTGCCTGGTACACCCCCTGCTACACCTGTTTGCCCCTCTTGCCTGCCACACCCCCTGCTACACCCCTTTGCCCCCCTTGCCTGGTACACCCCCTGCTACACCTGTTTGCCCCTCTTGCCTGCCACACCCCCTGCTACACCCCTTTGCCCCCCTTGCCTGGTACACCCCCTGCTACACCTGTTTGCCCCTCTTGCCTGCCACACCCCCTGCTACACACCCCTTTGCCCCCCTTGCCTGGTACACCCCCTGCTACACCTGTTTGCCCCTCTTGCCTGCCACACCCCCTGCTACACCCCTTTGCCCCCCTTGCCTGGTACACCCCCTGCTACACCTGTTTGCCCCTCTTGCCTGCCACACCCCCTGCTACACCCCTTTGCCCCCCTTGCCTGGTACACCCCCTGCTACACCTGTTTGCCCCTCTTGCCTGCCACACCCCCTGCTACACCCCTTTGCCCCCCTTGCCTGGTACACCCCCTGCTACACCTGTTTGCCCCTCTTGCCTGCCACACCCCCTGCTACACCCCTTTGCCCCCCTTGCCTGGTACACCCCCTGCTACACCTGTTTGCCCCTCTTGCCTGCCACACCCCCTGCTACACCCCTTTGCCCCCCTTGCCTGGTACACCCCCTGCTACACCTGTTTGCCCCTCTTGCCTGCCACACCCCCTGCTACACCCCTTTGCCCCCCTTGCCTGGTACACCCCCTGCTACACCTGTTTGCCCCTCTTGCCTGCCACACCCCCTGCTACACCCCTTTGCCCCCCTTGCCTGGTACACCCCCTGCTACACCTGTTTGCCCCTCTTGCCTGCCACACCCCCTGCTACACCCCTTTGCCCCCCTTGCCTGGTACACCCCCTGCTACACCTCTTTGCCCCTCTTGCCTGCCACACCCCCTGCTACACCCCTTTGCCCCCCTTGCCTGGTACACCCCCTGCTACACCTGTTTGCCCCTCTTGCCTGCCACACCCCCTGCTACACCCCTTTGCCCCCCTTGCCTGGTACACCCCCTGCTACACCTGTTTGCCCCTCTTGCCTGCCACACCCCCTGCTACACCCCTTTGCCCCCCTTGCCTGGTACACCCCCTGCTACACCTGTTTGCCCCTCTTGCCTGCCACACCCCCTGCTACACCCCTTTGCCCCCCTTGCCTGGTACACCCCCTGCTACACCTGTTTGCCCCTCTTGCCTGCCACACCCCCTGCTACACCCCTTTGCCCCCCTTGCCTGGTACACCCCCTGCTACACCTGTTTGCCCCTCTTGCCTGCCACACCCCCTGCTACACCCCTTTGCCCCCCTTGCCTGGTACACCCCCTGCTACACCTGTTTGCCCCTCTTGCCTGCCACACCCCCTGCTACACCCCTTTGCCCCCCTTGCCTGGTACACCCCCTGCTACACCTGTTTGCCCCTCTTGCCTGCCACACCCCCTGCTACACCCCTTTGCCCCCCTTGCCTGGTACACCCCCTGCTACACCTGTTTGCCCCTCTTGCCTGCCACACCCCCTGCTACACCCCTTTGCCCCCCTTGCCTGGTACACCCCCTGCTACACCTGTTTGCCCCTCTTGCCTGCCACACCCCCTGCTACACCCCTTTGCCCCCCTTGCCTGGTACACCCCCTGCTACACCTGTTTGCCCCTCTTGCCTGCCACACCCCCTGCTACACCCCTTTGCCCCCCTTGCCTGGTACACCCCCTGCTACACCTGTTTGCCCCTCTTGCCTGCCACACCCCCTGCTACACCCCTTTGCCCCCCTTGCCTGGTACACCCCCTGCTACACCTGTTTGCCCCTCTTGCCTGCCACACCCCCTGCTACACCCCTTTGCCCCCCTTGCCTGGTACACCCCCTGCTACACCTGTTTGCCCCTCTTGCCTGCCACACCCCCTGCTACACCCCTTTGCCCCCCTTGCCTGGTACACCCCCTGCTACACCTGTTTGCCCCTCTTGCCTGCCACACCCCCTGCTACACCCCTTTGCCCCCCTTGCCTGGTACACCCCCTGCTACACCTGTTTGCCCCTCTTGCCTGCCACACCCCCTGCTACACCCCTTTGCCCCCCTTGCCTGGTACACCCCCTGCTACACCTGTTTGCCCCTCTTGCCTGCCACACCCCCTGCTACACCCCTTTGCCCCCCTT